>NC_000074.6:28987178-29287178 GCF_000001635.26 Mus musculus | reverse complement strand
GAGCACGGCAGAGAGAGGCAGAGAGGAAGAGAGAGAGAGATGCAGAGAGACGCAGAGAGAGAGGCAGAGGGGGGGGGCAGAGAGCAGAGGAAGAGAGCAGAGGAAAAGACAAAGAGAAAGAGAGAAAGAGACGAAGAGACGAAGAGAGACGAAGAGAGGGAGTGCCAGAACCCCGTCCCTTTTAAGGAGAATTATCCGAGGAGGACGAGGAGGATGAGAAGGACAAAGGAAAACTGAAGCCCAACCTAGGCAATGGGGCTGACCTGCCCAACTACCGCTGGACCCAGACCCTGGCAGAACTGGATCTGGCAGTGCCCTTCCGGGTCAGCTTCCGGCTGAAGGGAAAGGATGTGGTGGTGGACATCCAGCGGCACTCCGGGTGGGCCTTAAAGGACAGCCACCAGTGGTTGATGGAGAACTCTACAATGAAGTCAAGGTGGAGGAGAGCTCGTGGCTCATCGAGGATGGCAAGGTGGTGACAGTGCATCTGGAGAAGATCAATAAGATGGAATGGTGGAACCGCTTGGTTACCAGTGACCCCGAAATCAATACCAAGAAGATTAACCCTGAGAACTCCAAGCTATCAGACCTCGACAGTGAGACTCGCAGCATGGTGGAAAAGATGATGTATGACCAGAGGCAGAAGTCCATGGGCTTGCCCACCTCTGATGAGCAGAAGAAACAGGAAATCCTGAAGAAGTTCATGGACCAGCACCCAGAGATGGATTTCTCCAAGGCCAAATTCAACTAGTTCCTGGGTTTGCCTTCCTGAACTCTTGCAATTGAGCCCCTAGCCACTCAACTTCCTTTCCTGGGACCTGGGAACCTTAGGGCTGGGGCAGGCATGGATTTCCCAGGCGTGTGAGCTCCAAGGATTCACTGGAGAAGGACTGGGTCTTGGGGGTCTTGTCCTTGCCATTCGTCCTGTTACACATTAAAACTATTTACCCTCTTCCACCTGTAAAAAAAAAAAAAAAAAAGAAGTGAGGGCGGCTCCCCACAGTCTAAGAAGTGTTCTTAACCACTGAGCCATCTCTCCAGTCTTCTACATTGTCTTTTCATAGACTCCAAGTCAGCAGCAAAATGCCTTCTTTTGAAATTCTTTTATGCAGTGAAATCAAGGATACCTGAGTCCCACATAGAGACGCAGGCAGAGAAGAGACCTTCTGCACCGTTGACAACACGTTCTCACTCACCCTGTCATGGTAAGAAGAAATCATTAAAAAGCTAATTAATTAGCCTTTTTTACTAGTTGTAATGCTAAGTAATACAGCCAATAATGCAGTTTTATTTCCACTTGTAAAGTTACTTCTCATTACATGTGTGGGGCTTAGCAATCTTTCTAAATATCTAGTCCCAGTAGTGGTTTTTTGTTTGCTTGTTTGTTTGTTTGTTTGTTTTTACAGAAGAGGGTACTCTATAGGACTTATTATTAACAGCTGTGTTTGCAGGTGGATAAAACTAGAAACAACAAGATGTCCTTGAGGTTTAGGGTAGAAATGAACACCTGTAGTTCCATTACATGGAGGAAGAAGCAGACTGATCTCTGTGAGTTGGAGACTAGCCTGGTCTACATAGCAAGTTCTGGGCTAGCCAAGGGTATATGGTAAGACTATATTTCCAAGAAAAAAATGTCTTCCAGTTACATGGATAAGCAGACTATGAGACATATGAGCAATGAAATATTTTGAGCTAGTTTCTTGTTTTATTTAAAGATTTATTTATTTTATATATGTGAGTGCACCATAACTATTTTCAGACAGACCAGAAGAGGGAGTCAAATCTCATTACCAGTGGTTGTGAGCCACCATGTGGTTGCTGGGAATTGAACTCAGGACCTCTGGAAAAGCAGTTGGTGCACTAAACCACCAAGCCATCTCTCTAGCCTGTCTTGAAACTTTTCATAGTAAGTAAATGAAATCAGATTCAAAAGGTTATTTGTATATATGCCATTTATGTAACTGTTTTTGAAAAGACAAACTGTAGAACTGAGAAACAAGCCAAATTTCTTTTTTTTTTAATTTTTTTAATTAGGCACTTTCTTCATTTACATTTCAAATGCTATCCCAAAACTCCCCCAGACTCTGCCCCCCACTCCCCTACCCACCCACTCCCACTTCTTGGCCCTGGCGTTCCCCCGAACTGAGGCATATAAAGTTCACAAGACCAAGGGGCCTCCCTTCCCAATGATGGCCAACTAGGCCATCTTCTGATGCATATGCAGCTAGAGACATGAGCTCCGGGGGTACTGGTTAGTTTATATTGTTGTTCCACCTATAGGGTTGCAGATCCCTTTAGCTTCTTGGGTACTTTCTCTAGCTCCTCCATTGGGGGCCCTGTGTTCCATCCAATAGCTGACTGTGAGCATCCACTTCTGTGTTTGCCAGGCCCCAGCATAGCCTCACAAGAGACAGCTATATCAGGGTCCTTTCAGCAAAATCTTGCTGCTGTTTGCAATGGTGTCAGTGTTTAGAGGCTGATTATGGGATGGATCCCCAGGTATGGCAGTCTCTAGATGGTCCATCCTTTTGTCTCAGCTCCAAAGTTTGTCTCTGTAACTCCTTCCATGGCTGTTTTGTTCCCAGTTCTAAGAAGGGGCAAAGTTTCCATACTTTGGTCTTAGTTCTTCTTGAGTTTCATGTGTTTTGCAAATTGTATCTTGTATCTTGGGTATTCTAAGTTTCTGGGCTAATATTCACTTATCAGTGAGTACATATCATGTGAGTTCTTTTGTGATTGGGTTACCTCACTCAGGATGAAGCCCTCAAGGTCCATCCATTTGCCTAGGAATTTCATAAATTCATTCTTTTTAATAGCTGAGTAGTACTCCATTGTGTAAATGTACCACATTTTCTGTATTCCTCTGTTGAGGGACATCTGGGTTCTTTCCAGCTTCTAAGCCAAATTTCTTAAAGATTGTGTGTGTATATATATATGTGTTTGTGTGCCTATACATGTGTTTATATGTATGTATGTGTATGTCTGTGTTTGTATGTTGTGTATGTGCATTCATGTGTATGTGCATGTGTGTATGTGTGTGTTTATGTATGTGTGTATGTGTGTGTGTGTGTGTGTGTGTGTGTGTGTGTGTGTGTGTGCTGCCTTGTGAGTGGTAGGCAACCACATTACAATTGAGCTATATCTCCAGCAGCTTGAGGGATTTGAAGGATACCAACGGGAGTTTTAAGCAACAAAATGTGTGCTGTGCAATATTGTGTCAAAATCTATGATATTGCACCTTATAAACAGAAAACTTCGCCACATAAAAATGAAAACAAACAAAAAAGTTGGAGATGCCAGGTGGGCTGCAGGCCAAGCAGAGAGTCTAACTATAGTACAGGTGTCTAGAAAAACCCCATTGAAGGAATGAGGACAAAAGAGCTTACCTACATCACTTTGTTAAATGGCATGTTGACCAGGAACGGTAAGAGTAAATTTAAAAATAAAGAACTATATGTAGCCATGTAGTGTGGTCAGTACATTGTTTGCAGGTATAGATTAGCAATTCTGAAAATTCACATGTGCAGCTAGCAGGATTTGGTCACGGGCACACCACACTGTATTGGTCTCAAGGATTAGGGTATGAACTCATCTGCTTTAGTCTATATAAGCTCACTCTAAGATATTTACACAATAACAAAGTTCCTTAGCCATGCTTTTATTCCAACATTTCCCCATTAGTAAGAAATGCAAGACTATATTTGGCATACAGTAGTAAAACTTAAGTGAGTGAATCAATGAACTGGAAATAATAGAAGCCAAGTTTCACACTGTCAGGTAAAGGAGGCACAGATGAGCGAAGGAAAAGAGATAGGGAACAACATAAGTGTGGACCCAGGCTTATGACTCACACAATGAATAGATGGTTGACAAGTAGATGGATAGACATAAAGGCAGATGATAGGTGATATAGATGATAAATACAGATGGTAGCTAGATGGTAGGGTTAGAGATCTGTGCATAGTAGATATATCGACAGAAGACTGGTAGATTATAGGTAAATAAAAATACATAGTTACATAATATATAGAGAGATTTAGGTGAGAGATAAGTAGGCAGATAATAAATAAAAAGGAATTGATAGATAGTTTAATAATTTATAGATAGGTAAATAGGAAGAAAGGAAAGAAAGAAAGAAAGAAAGAAAGAAAGAAAGAAAGAAAGAAAGAAAGAAAGAAAGAAAGAAAGAGAGGGGAGAGAGAAAGAAAGAAGGGAAGAGAGAGAGGGAGAGAGAGAGAGAAAGAAAGAAGGGAAGAGAGAGAGGGAGAGAGAGAAAGAAAGAAGGGAAGAAAGAAAGAAAGGAAGAAAGGAAGGAAGGAAGGAAGGGAGAGAGAGAGAGAGAGAGAGAGAGAGAGAGAAAGAAAGAAAGAAAGAAAGAAAGAAAGAAAGAAAGAAAGAAAGAAAGAAAGAAAGAAAGACAGACCTGTGTACTTGTGTATTCATTTTTGGTATAGTCTACACACCATTTACTTCCCACTTTACGCTGTGAATGCCATAAAGCAAGGGCCAGGATAGACTGACAGACACAACAGCACCTAGGATTTGAATCCGAAATGATGCTCTCTAATAGCAGGAATGCAGACCCTGTTACATGCTAGGTAGGATTCAGAAAAATACAAAGTGATCCTGGAGCACACTGAAGTGTCAGAAGTTTTTTAAAAATAATAATAATCAAAATAAGCAGAAATAAAAAAGGGACAAGGGCTCCAATGATCAATTCTGAAGTAAAAAGATTGGGTTCTGGTACAAATGACAAAGTTCCAGGAATGTTTGCATGCATAAATAAATTTAAGAGGCAGCCTAGCATCCTTCGTTCAGGAGTAAAATGCACTGTTAGGAAGAACTGTCTTGCACAGGCTGCAGACAAAGGCCAAAGCTCATGTTCACGCATGGAGCCTAAAGGCAGAGTTGCAGTTTTGACCATCGCTCCCATGGCTCACATCACCACTAGGAATTTTAAAACACACCCACAAGCTCCTTTTTCTTCCCTCCTGCAGGAGATACTCTCAAATTTCCATTACCTACCTGAAGTGTAATTGGGCCTAGAGGTTTCTATCAAATTCGTAAAACTTTGAAAAGTTGAAACTCAGTAGAGAAACACGCCAGGCCTCTCTTGATGGTGTTGAAAATTAGTCACTTTAGGGAGGCAGAGAGGCACATGTCCTCTACTCAACCATTGAAAACCTACATGCAAGTAAGAAGAGTCCAGGATATTTGTCTAGAATGGTATTCTCAACCTCCTTACTGTTGTAACCCTTTAGTGCATTTCCTCATGTTGTGTTGCCCCCCAAGGGTAAAATTATCCTTGTTGCTACTTCATAACTATAATTTTGTCATTGTTATGAATCATAATGGAAATATACAGTATGCAGGTGGTCTTAGTTGACCCATGTGAAAGGGTAATTAAACCCCCAAAAGGATGATGACCTACAGGTTGAGGACCACTAATCCAGAACTTTCCAAAAGAGCCTACAAGCAAAAAAGAAACTGGAAAAACAATCCTATATTTTTTGGAGTCTGAGGAAGCATGAGGGCTCAATACAATGTGGTGGTGTAGACGAAAAGCCTCATTCAGAAACCTGGAAAAAGATCAGGTAAAGTTCAGTTTACTTTCTCATACAGCCAGTGTATATGTGCATGTGTGCATATGTATGCACATGTATGTGTGAGTGTATGCCATGTGTGAACATGTGAGTGTGATATGTGTGTGTGTGTGTGTGTGCACGCATGTGCTGTACATGTGTGTGATTGAGGATCCACATAAGAAAGGAAGTGAGAAAACATGACATTTTATAAACCTAGATTATTGTGTGTAATACAGTGATTTTCTCTTCCATATCATGCTGATTAAACAGAAGCTAATTCTATTATGCAGCAATGCATACAGATCATATAAAAATAATTTTAGGGGAAATAAACGAATCTATGAGATCTTTCCCACAAGGACTACAAGTTTGAAAGGAAAAGGCGTGACCAATGGCAACCAGGCGGTAAAGACCCAGGTTAACAGATCACCATGGTAGGCGTGTCACCACCCACAAGGGGAGGCGTGAAAGCCCAAGCACCAGTTTGGAAGCAGAATGTGGACATCCACAAAGTACGAGGGAGGGACATGAGCATAGACAAAGCAGTGGGAAGCCACAAGCTCTTCAGAGAGCAGTGGGACTGCCAGTTAAGGCTGGAATCAGACATAGTAAGAAGCAGGGCAAAGGGGCCCTACAGTTCTGCGTTGATGACATAATAAATATCATACACGTCGCTCCCTTTCTAGAATCCAGACAGCATGTCCCTAAATTGTACAATTACTAACTATGTGGTTACTGCCATCTGTCTTAAGGTAGTTTTAAGGCCACAGATAAAACATGCTTGTGTTGGATGCAGTTTTGTGAAGGAGTCTGGTTAACTCACAGCACAGTGGTCAGAACAATAAGTGCTACAGGCTTCCTTGTTCAACTGTCGTTTTTACACGTGAAGACTCAGGTGAAGCTCCGAAGTTACAGCCCTCAGCTATATTGCTTCTCCTGAGCAGATACCTCAGCTGAAGGCTCTTTTGTCTGACCCTCCTTCTGTATGAGGAATCTGAGACACCTTTTCTTTATTCTATGCAGTTGGTTCTGTATGATTTTAAGTTAGGTTGGATGCAGTGTCTGCTGGAACAACCATGGCATTATCTAGTCTTGTCCCCTCATCTTCATCTAGAAGTTGCCTACAGTATCCAAAAGCCCTCTGTAGCATACTTTAGTGGCCAGCTTGCTTTGCCTGACCTTCCTCTTGTTATGGTAGAATCACAAGATTAGTTCTGGAGGGGCTTGAGAGGCTACTTAAAGTTACACCAACAATAGGAGCTACGGACAGCACAAGGATGGGGTCTAATTCCCTGCACAATCTTTGTTTTGCTGACGATCATTAGATGCTCCTGGCAAAGCATCCTGTGTATCAGCCCCACTCTCCCACCATCCAATCTCAGACAACCACTAGCCCTGCTAGCTACCATGGGTCCTGAGGCACAAATACTCCCACAGGCACACATACAGAGACGCACTTCACCCTCATTACCAGGAAATCAAGCTTAGAAAACGATGGAGAGGAAAATGATCTCTTTTCTGCAGGTAGTGAAATGTATGAAAATATGCCCATAAAACTCTGTCTCCTAGCGACTTGCTGTAGCTAAGGCAGAATTGCTGCTTGTTTCAGGCTGGAGGGTGAGGGTGTGGAACTTCCAACCTGCAGAAGTAGACCCTGGAAGAAGGCACTAATCAGAGGTATGTATGATTGTAGCACTGTTCTAATGTGTCTACAACATACTGCAAGGTGACCAAATAGAGATAGGCAGCTGAATGCTTGTAGTTCTCATCTTGAAATTACCTATGGCCAGTCTAGAGAGCACTATACATTTGCTCTGATAATACAGGTTCCCAGGGGTGGTGGTGGGGAGGGGAATCCCTAGAAAAAAGACTTAATTAAACTGCAAATACAGAACACTAAGGTTAAAATTTAAGATTAAAACCACAGTGCACTTTGAACCGTCCTGTCAGGACACTGAGGGAACAGATGCTAGAATCCAGGCAGTAAATTACAGGGAAAGTGGTAAGATGACAATTTAGCATGAAAATGGGACTCCAGCCTGAGTTGCAGAGCAAGGGAAAGCTCAGGTTCCTGTGACCAGCATGTCTTCCCGATGCCGGCCAAGTAACAAAACCTGTCCTAGAGGTCAATCACTCTGTTCTCTAAGGAGCAGGAAGCTGCTTTCCTCTCTTGGCCTTGAAGGATCAAAGACTTGTTGACAGCCTGCATGTATATCCCTATTCTGAAGGAAAGAGACAGAAAGCAAGCTTGCTGTTGACTTCCCAATGCCTCACAGTACTGATTAATTTGCCTCTGTGAATTCTCTTAGCTCTCCCCATGCTTTTAGATCCTTTCTACCTGCTACACCCACTCACACACAACACCCAAACGAACTGGAACTCATTCCTGCCTACACTGAGATACTGGGCTCTTTCTTACACAGTGCCAAGCAAGAGCCAGCACTGCCTGCTCCTCATAAATTCTGTTTCATTTCAACAAGAAAGTGCACTCTTTTTCTATCCTCACGGGCATTCGCAAGCAGACATTCTCTTACTTTTTGCCCATGATCAATAGGATGACTCTCTCCTTAGAAAAGTAGTGGAGTGGGCCTCCTGAAACTAGCAGACTCAGAAACTGGCAGGCTTGGAAGTTTTTCCTAGAAGAACCAGTAGGGTGATCAGCATGAAGCCTGGTTTCAGCCAGGGAGAGAGGAAACCAGCCAGCTCAGAGTATGGAGGACACATGGCCACTGAACTCAGTACAGGGTGTCCTGACAAGATAGCTTGGCATTAGATAAATAGATCACCAAGATGATAAAAATCAACAGAGAAAATAATTGCAGTTGGCAGAGAAGAATACTGGTGACATTTCTGGGTCTCCCAAATGTTTTTTTCCAAGAATTCATTCTCAGCCATGAGAAGGTGTCACAGTTAAAGGGCCAATAAGGTTACAGGACTCTATTATACCTTTGGAAGAAGGAGGAAAAGAAGCACAACAGTCTAACAGAAATATTTAGGAGGAAAACAATGCCATTGGTTTCTTTTATACCTCAAATGAGAAACTCGGAGGATCAATTTACAAGGAAAATCGTTTGCCTGCGAAGTAGGAAGTCTTCAGATAGAAAACCATTAGATCTTTTTGAAGACTTTAGTTTCTGCAAAAACAATCAAAGAAACAAACAAAACCCCCAAACCAACCAACCAACCAAGCAAACAACAAAATTCTAACACACACACACACACACACACACACACACACACACACACACAAGACCCTACAACACACAGTTCAGGTCGTATTCTGAAAAGCACCTTCCTTTGAAAACATTTGATGTCCAGATGTTTGGAATAAAATGACCTCTTCTATCCTGTACATAGCTTTTCTGTTTTCTCTTCCTTGATGTCTCAAGCAAAAACAGCCCTCCTGGTTCAAACAGACTCCTGTCACCCAGCTGTGCCCAGATTTGCTGTCCAGTCCTAAGCTGAACAGCTTTGAATATTATATTATATTATATTATATTTGAATATTGGAATTATGAAATAATTGTCTTTGCTTAAAAAGAATCATCAAGCTTTGAAATGTGCTTAATCCTATCATCTCAGCACATTACACATGTCCTTTAAAGGCTCAGTAACAGTCCTCTATCAGCCGCTCCTGCTTCCTTGAGTGGAGAAGAAGGACACATGGAAGTCAGACAATGAATGGTCCCATGGTTCCACCTTCCAGGAAGCAATGTATTTGTGAAGATTTTTTTTTTATGATGGAGAGGGGGTCTTCTGTCCTACCTCACTTCCCCTGTTTCGGTGGCTTTCTTTTCCCTGGTATTTCACTATTTAAAAAGAAGGAGGAAGAAGAAGAGGAGGAAGAGAAGGAGGAGGACCAGGAGGAGGAGCAGGTGGAGGAGCAGGAAGAGGAGGAGGAGGAGGAATTTATCCTCAGTGAAAAGATGGTTTTCAAACTCAAGATGCAATCAGCTGGCAAAAGGAAGAGAGGAACCCTGTCCCGTCCCTGAGTTCTCTAATACATTCTTCTGTAATTCAGTATAATAAGCATGTGACAGCCATTGTTGATCTCAAGTCACCAGTGAGGAATCTAGTGGAAATCATGGGAAGTCTGGTCCCACTCATATCCCTGTTGCCATGAAACATCCCCTCTGTATTATATTCATTATCTACTGATATCACAAAATAATTTAAACAAAAATCAGCTTAGAAGATCTAGGAAGCTTGACCCTAGGGATCTCTGTTGCCTTTCTAAAAGACATATATAGAATCCTTAAAAGTAGTGTTTATATTCCCAATGCTTCAGTATTTAACAGCAGTGCAGAGGTATTTTAATGAGTAATAATGGAAGTCAGTTCATGTAAAAACAATTTTTAGAAACTACTAAGTACATTCATTTTCATTCTAAGAAAAACAGAGAGAACTGTATTCTCCTTCAAGCATCATCAGAATCTTTTTTGCGAACATACCAAGATAAAGACAAACAGCAGGGCTTAAAGTCACAGCCTAAAAGAAGCATGAAGCTGGCCCTTAATCATCCAGCTGAATGGAATTTAAAAGCATACCATGAATGATGAAAAATCTTCCCTTTGCTGCTGGCAATTTTGCCACGTATAATGACAAGAGCAAGAAACATGGCTTAACTCTTAACTCCATCTTTGTGTAAGCCTTCTACAAATATACATAGCTCAAATAGCATGAGGTACCAACTCCACACATAAGCACAATGTTGGTGCCTTACCCCCCCCCCAATTCCAACTCCCATAACTCAATATACTCAGTGTGAATTTAAATTATATGTGTGTTGAAAGAACCTTAAAAACTAGGCACAATAAATTCTATGTAGCGATCAATATGTAATAGCCAACTCAGTTCTCTTTTGTTTATGATGCTCTGTGTAGATTAGTAGAACTGAATAGCATATCAGCATTGTAAAAGAATTATATAAATGTAGAAACAAGGCTAGGTGGTGGCTCAGTGGGTAATTCATTTCGTGCATAAGCACAAGGACTTAAATTGTACTCCCCAAACACTTTTAATTGATGCCTGACTCCACAGTAAGGGTCTGAAATCCTGGACTGCTGAGGCAAGATGGGAGGGAGAGACAGAAGAGTCCCTGGAAGCTCAAAAGCCAGCCGTCTTAGTGCATACAGCTATAAAACAAGAGACCCTATCTGAATCAAGGAGGACATCAAGGACAGACTCCCCAGCTGCATTCTATTGCACAGACACATACTCACACACCTAAACACACACATACATGCACATATATAGCTACACAAACACTTAAACACACACATACACATATATAGTCACAAAAACACACATACACCATACACTCACACATGCATATATTGTACACTCAAACACACACTCAGATCATCTTAACAGATATGCACATATCATATGCACACACATGTCGTATCCACACTCACACACATATTCACACACAGCCACACCACTTATATAAACATAAAGTTGGAACAAACTAGTCATTGCATATATATGTGTGTTCACATATGCATGTGTATGGTTATACATACATTCATGGCTTTCTTAAAGGTTGGTTTACTGTTCTTTTCTTTTCCTAGTGTTTTGCCTGCATGCATATCTGTGTACCATGTGTACACAGTGCCCACAGAGGCTAGAAAGAGGCATTGACTCTCCTGAAACTGAGACTGTAGGTGGATTACTAGCCATGTGGGTTCTTTGAATAGAAAAAGGGTCTTCCACAACAAACAATGCCTTTAACCCATCTCTCCAGGTCTCATACATACATGGTTTTAAGGTAAAATGTATATGTGTGTCTACTTCTGTAGAGTATTTCTCTCTCAGGAATTGTTAAAATCTAGTCCACTGCCTTTTTTTTTAAGTTAGAGTAACTTACTTGCCACATGAATTTGTTTATATATTATCTCTGGCTCCCTGTGTGCACATGTGATGATAAAGTGCTGAGTGATTTCAGCAGAGGCCAGCTGGTCTGTATAATCTAAAACCTTAGAGCGCTTATTAACCAATGACCTACCTATGCTGTAGAAATATCTGTTTCTGAAGAACTGAAGATTCATTAAGGGATGTTTCCTAAATTTATGAGAGCAACAAATTCCGGAGTTAATTCGGCAAGTTGATCATCAGGTAAATTTACACACTTGAATAACCTGGGCCTATATTTCTGTTGAACAGTGACACGGCTGAGAAATTAGTACTCAGAGAATCTTGTAGCACAGCACTGTGCCTTTCTGTGATGACCTTTGGTATCAGAAGAACCTCAAATGCTCATCAGAAGCATTTTGCCATCTGAAAAATGAGTATTCACCTGCATGCTTTCTTCACAGGCCCAGTCTCCATGCTTTCTTCTGATTCTTGTCAGAGTGTAATGTGAGGTGCTTAGGTCTTGGGCTTTGCCTAGCTATGAGGCGTGCTCCTTCAGGCTCTCTCCAGTTTATTGGGCATCCGTGTGCCCCTGAGACAACAGAAAGGTTGAAGTTGTATTTGTTTTGCATCCCATCAAGTTCACAGTTGCCAGAAAAGCCTTGGGCCATCAGAAAGCTCTCCCAGCCTCCCTGGAAAATGGTCCGGATTGAAGGCTTTGTCCACCCACTGACCCTTGGGCCTGATTTTTATTAACCTGTTTCCTTTATCTCTCCATATGGTTCTGGTTCTACTGTTCCCTGACGCTGGTTTCCTGCCTCTAGCTCTGCTGTCTCACATACAGCTTTGTCATCTCCTCTGCATTTCATTATCACTATGCTCAACTCTGCTTTAATCTCACCACAGGGGCTGAATAAGATTAATTCTCACTGCTTCTCCAGAGAGGCAGCTTTACCACCACTGACACCCCGCCCTCTACTCCTCTGCTGGTATTCATGCTAGACTTTGTAAAAGGCTTTCAGTGAATTAGAATTTAACACTACATGCTTATTTCTATTCAGGGTCACTGGGAGAAATTTCTATATGAAACAAGGGTCGTTTTGTTTGTTTGCTTCTTTTGTTTATTTGTTTTAAATCTACTTGAAAGGTTGTTTCTGAAGGAGTTGTCCATTCTTACTTCTGTACTCTGATGACAAGATTTGTGTTGGGTAGCTGTCGACAGCTTCATGGAAACAACAGAGAATCATTATTCCAACGTATGCAATGAATGCACCTGCTTCCTCTCTGGAAGTTCAGCCCTAGATGAAACATTTGTGTGCAGTTTCTCTAAGATTTCTATAACTTTAGCTCCCCCTTTCTACACAGTTACAGATCATTAAAAGAAAACAACCACAAAATTTCCTATATTTTGGGTTTTTTTTTTTGTTGTTGTTGTTGTTGTTGTTGTTGTTTTTCTGGGATAGTGATGTTTAGTGAACACATACCTTGTGCTCTCAGTAAACAACCACTGTTTTTAAAGACTTATTGTTATTATTATTATTATTAATGTGTTTGTGTCTATATGAATAAATGCCATGTGTGTTCAGGTGAACATAGAATATGGAAATGGATACCAGATCCCTCAAATCCAGAGTTATGGACAGTTGTGAGTGTGCTGCCTGTTGGGTGCTGAGAACCGAATTTTTGGTCTGATGGGAAAGCAGCATATGGTAATAAGCTTTGAGCTATCTGTCCAGCACAGAAAACCATGATTTTATATTCATCTGGTCACCTCTCTGTACGTGTTTGGGAAAAGATAATATGTTTGTGAACTTACAGAGAGAAACCTAAAGGCTTTGAGATCTGTATACTATTACACCAATTCATGGATATGGTATATGAATATTTTGATAAATATAAATATAATATTTAAAAGTAGTCTGCCTACTCATGCATTCTGGCTGTACATGATGTAGAGGAAAATTAAAAAGTGTGCAATAATAACACTGGTTCACAGGAAACTATAGCTCTTATGTATCTTATAACAATTCATTCTTCTCTTTTTGGCTGTAGGAGTTTTCTGCGCTTACCCAGGTGCTTTATTTGTGGGAGGTCTGTTGTAGAATTATAGGAAAATACAACCATGCTAGAGTCTCCCAGGGATGTGTGCCCTCTGTATGGAACAGGAAGGATAAGATGACTGTAGTAGCCTGGGCTGCTTATATATGGTCCATCTCTCTTCTTTCTCACTTTGTCTACATCCAGCCTACTTGCAAGGGCTCCTTCCCAGCATGGCAACCTCAGGGTAACTGAACTTCTCATGTACCAACTGGCCTTCCTCCAAGCAAATACGATGCAAAATCATTTTGAGTATATTTAAAATGTATTTGTAATCATTCAGTGAAGACCTGTCTTAGTTACTTTGCATTTTCTGTGATGAAATACCCTGACAAAAACAACTCAAGGCAAAGATGGGGGTGCTTATAATCTGAGAGGAATATATCCACCATGGTGAGAAGATAGGGCAATGTCCACACAAGCCATAGTAGCAAAGGCAGAGGGCTACCAAATCATGATGCATCCATATTCAGGAATGTGAGGTAGAACCAGGCTATGGAAGAGGTAACTTCAGGGTTCTTTGGAGAGTCAGTTGTGTTGGAAGGTGTTTTGCTAGGGGGTAAACACATGAAGGAGTGTTTTCCTGAAATGGACAGAGGTGAAAGACTAAGGCAGTCATGTGAAGGAATGTTTCATTGAAGCAGACACGAGAGAGAGGATGTTTTGCTAAAGCAAACATGTGAAGGGATAGGTGATAAAGTATTCTTTGCTAACAACATGCATGTATTTATTGTTCTGCCTTATATAGTTGAGCTCCATTTGTTGGGACTCCTGAAACTGGGGCTGGTTGTATGTCCATGCTAAGGCAAGACCTATCCTAAAGCAAGGCACATAGAGAATACGTGATGTTTAGACTGTTTAAATAAGATGGAGTGACAGAGACAGAGCTTGCTCATACAGCTAGCTGTACAAGGCTCGGGGATCTCACATCTTCACTGATCTTTAAGCTGAGAGAGGCACAGCTGAGAACTTTTCTGTCCTTCCTCTTGGTCCCACCTGTTGACTTGTGCTGAGGCTGAGGCCACTGCAGCTAACCCAACTCTACCAAATTAAACTGCTGATGTATCCATGAAGTGTTTGCAAGTAGATCAAACAGCAGCTGCTAATCTCTTAACTGGACTGCCAATTTCCAGACAACACAGACGGAAATTGCTCCAAAGAACTTTTCTAAACAGGTTCACTTCACTGTATCCCTTTCCCCCACTATCTCAGGTGAGTGATGGGCTACATGGGAGGCTAAAACATTTAAGAACCATCATTAAAATAGGATTTGATTTTTTTTTGTTATTACAAAGAAATGGGTTTTATGATAATTACTATATCATATCCAAAAAAGAAATTATACCACCTAAAGAATTGTTTTCTTCACTTACAAAGAATATTTTTCTCCCAATAGCGGTATTTTTTGATAGGTTTTGGTGTTTTGTTTATTTATTTATTTATTTATTTATTCACTTTACATTGTGATCATAGCCCTCACCCCGGATCCCCTTCACAAATTCCCTTGCCCTTTATCTGCCTTCTGTTCTGAGAAGCTGCAGCCCCCCTGGGTATCCCCCTACCCTGGCACAATGTTTCTATGCACATCCCCTTCTACTGAGGCCAGACAAAGCAGTACCAGTAGGGGAATGGATTCTACAGGCATTTATCAGCTTTAGGGACAGTCCCTCCTCCAGTTTTTTGGGGGATCTACATGGAGACTGAACTTCACACCTGCCACATAAGAGGAGAGCATTAGGTCTAGCCTGTGTATGCTCTTTGCTTGTTGGTTCAGTCTCTGGGAGCCCACAAGGGTTCAGATTAGTTGTCTTACTGCGGTCCCTCAATCATTCCCCCAAGTCTTCCATAAGCGTCTCCAACTTCTGTCCCATGTTTGCTGTGAATCTCTGCATATTTTTCAATCAGCTGCTGGGTGAAGCTTCTCAGTTGGGAGTGATGCTAGGCTGTTGTCTACAGTTGTAAAAAGTATCTTTAAAAATGTCAAGAATTGCCCATGGGGTGGGTTTCAAGTTTCGAGGATTGTTCCCTGGCCATTCTCTCAGTCTCTGCTCAACACTTATTCCTGCATTTCTTGTAGACAGGATAAACTTTTTAAGTCAAAAGCTTTTTGGGAGCTGGGGGTTGGTGGCGCACACCTTTAATCCGAGCACTCGGGAGGCAGACGAGGCTGTCTCTATCACTCTACTGAGGGCACTGCCTAACTGCAGGAAGTTGCCCCTTCAGGTTCCATATCTCCATTTCTATGAGTTTCTAAACTAAAGTCACCCTTGGGAGCCTCCCCTATCCCCCATCTCTGGAACATCTTCAAGAAAACCTCACAACAAAACCCCACCAACTGCATATATCCATTGGTTATCCAGGCCATCTCTCTTGTGCCTCCCTACAGCAGATCCTGATGTCCCCATTCCTAGGTCCATCCCCTCTCTCACTCATGTCTGTGCCTCCATCTGCCTCCTAGGACTAGTTTACTCCTTCTATGTATGATTCAAGCATACTTGATTGGGTCTTCCCTCATGTTTAACCTGAAGTTTTTCAAGATTATGAAAAAAAGAACAATAGTAGCCCGACTGGCACTGTCTGAGGTGACTTTCTTGATTAAAAATAAAACAAAACAAAAGGACTAGAAACAAATTAAAGTTACAGGCTAAGAAGTCTCAAGTCCTGTGCCAGTGACCCACTTCTAGTGATGCTACACAACTTTTCCAAACAGTAACCCCTGCTGGCAACCCAGTTATTCAAAACAATGAGCCTGTGGTGGACATTTGCCATTTAAATCACACTTTCTATTCCCAGTGAGATATTACAAATGTGCTGTATTTCTTCCTCATGATAGCAATGGCATCCTGAAAATTACATACCACAACTCCTGTTCTGCAGATAAAGTAACCATCATTGAGAATCATGACCTAATTGTACCAGTGGACTTAATTTTTCTCTTCATAAGTTCATATACTTCCCTTCTGCTTAAGTATTCTGTCACACAACTGTAAGAAAAATCTGAAATACAATTAAGAAACAAAATAACTGATAAGAGTACAGCTGCATGTTGCAGTAACATGGTTAATAACCAAACTAAAATATAAGCAAGCATACTAAGTGTGGAGTAGAGAGAAAAGAAGGCCTATGTGCTGGCATTTCTGAGCATCCTTCTAAGAAAGTGTTCTAAGTTCTGCAAGAATGTTTCTTTCCTTCCAACAAGAACTTAAGGTGGTTCAACAAGGATTTTGATTTTTTTTTTTTTTTGCTTATTTCAAAAACTCTGTTCAATATGTTTTCCTGCATACACATATTAAAATTCCAGCTCTGTGGAAGGCAGAGCAGATAGAAAAATTTGCAGTGGTTTGCCTAATAACTCTTCATTATCTAGATACTTTACTGATTTCCTTTTCGCCCTATTAGATTATATGGCCATTATTATTTAATCCTAGACGAGAGCCCAATCAGCTGATTAGAGCAGGAAGAAAGGATTATTTCATTAGAAGAGGCTGTTATACTTTTGTGCATGGTGATCATCATGCTAAATTGACTGAGGGCTTTTCCTGCTGGCAGCACAGAAAGACAGATGGGTCTACTGTGGCCCTGTTATGTACTTCAGAAGTTTGTCCTCCACTTGCTAGCCAGAGTTTAGAGCTTCATACATGTGGATTTTTGTCTCCTACAGTACCTAAATCATCTTTTAGAGACCAATTAAAGACTGTTGTATTAAGTTCAGATTCCGAGAGGGGCGGGGGGAGGATATGAGGAGGAGGAGTAGAGGAAGCAAGAGGAAGATATAAGATCCTATGGGACTCAAAGTGGGTTCATCTTAATGCTAGGTAAATGACCAAAGTTGAGTAAAATAGACACATGAACAATTGGGCTGTAGAGCCATTTGATGGGTCTGCAGACTGGAGTTTCACAGTCCTCTCCATTATTCTTAAAGCTAGAGCAGATATCTTTTGCCAGAGCTGGAAGCAGCCTTGCCTATGAAAGTGTGTATAAGTAGTGTCCAAACCTGTGTTTCCTTGGCTTACCTATATTATTAGAGATACAACTTTCTATAGATTTCTGTCAGTCATGGCTTGACAAAGAGAATAACTCAATGGGTATCACCAGGCACCCAACTCTAAGCTCCTGGGTACAAGAAATACTGAAACCCACAACATTCTTCTTGCATTCTGAGGTAGAGAGTCTCTGAGTTGTAATGGTCCATCCATACCACATCCTGAGCATCCTTCTGCTGCCCACTTCATCCTCTACCAACATCACACTCTTGCAGTTGCCTTCACCCCAGCTCATACATGCTCTACAACTTGTTCTGGTTTTGCTTTGCCAATCTTCCCTTTGGTATTACTATCACAGGCAAAGGAAGTGTCTCTTCCAGAAAAAGTCTCAAACCCCTTTTATATCCCATGCAAACTTGACCATCTCAATGAAACAATCTACTCAAAACACCCATAGATTACACTTTGGAAGTTCACTGAGAATCAAGAGGATGTCATGCTTTTCTTTGACCTTCAAGAGCTGCTGTATTCTTTGAATTCAGCAATATTTGTTGAGAAGCACCCAAAACCAATGGTAAGAGAGAGAGAGAAGATCTTCATAAGAAGATGTAGTTACTAGATTGTCTGAGAACCAGCAGGGTCTGCTGTATCCCTTGGCAAGGATTACATAGATAGGGATATGGCTCTTATCAGCATCATACTGCCTCAGCAAAGCATAACTACGTTTCCTTTTACTTTCTAGTTGTCTACAAAAAAAAAAAAAAAAAAAAAAAAAAAAAAAAAAAAAAAAAAAAAAAACAGAAAACAATGGAGGTTGTTATAAATATCTGAATCTTTCTAATTTCCTTTAGGAGTCTCAGGAAGAGAAAAGAAGAAAAACAGAAACCTGAAGCAGCCAGAAGATTCTGCAGTCTCATGGCTGGCATCTGAATTTCTTATTATCACCAAGCAAGCATCAAACCCAGGAAAGCAGATAGAATGAACTGAAACCAAGTTAAAGTGGTGTGCTATCTCAGAATCAAGGCAAAGAGTACAGACCAAGGGTGTCCAGTGTACATGGGAAACAATCCAGGCCAATCTCCTGGAATAACTGACACTGTCAGACTTAGCTGAATGGGCCAGACTTGAGTGGTTCCTGGCAGAATGAAGAAAGAGCTGACTCCTTGATGTGACATCCAGAGATAACCGCATACCCAGGCCTGCTCAATGATAGATCAGAAACAAGGAAACCTGGGATGCTGACTGCTTCCAGGAATCATCTCAACACTGATCAGTAGATCAGAAGTTCACCGAAGGCCAGCGGGAAAGAGAGTCAGTATCAAGGTCCCCCTAAGGCAGTCTGATCCATGCAGAAGACAGGGAGGCAATGGGGTGCAGAAGACGGTCCTTGCAAAACACCAAGACATCATTTGCTTCTCCAGGGGGAATAGGAGATGGTGTCAACACAAAAAGATGAGAAGACACTTCCTTTACTCTCAAGCTGTGAACCCAGCAGCAGGAGATCGGCCTCAGCCTTCCCGCCCAATGCTGTTAGTATTAGGTCCACACAGTGTTGCTTCTGCAATAAATGTCACGGATGCTTCCAGTTGGATTCACATCACCTACATCAAATAATCTCTCGTTTTCCTCAGCTTCATCTTCAGCAGAGAGGATTCATGACTCTGGACTAAGGGAGGCGTGGCTCCTGGGAGATAGACTGGAAAACAGAGAAGAGTAAACTGCAGTCCCCAACTGCATAGTGACTTTTTCCTATTAGCTCACTACCCTTCCCAGTAAATCAACTTTCTCTCCATTACAATAGATGGCAATAGTGCATTACTTGTCAACAGCATGCCGTAATAATAAAGCATGTTTTTTTTTTCTTTTAAGGCGGCCTCTCAAACACAGACAGCAATGTCTGTGGAGGAACAGAACTGCCTTTATAAAGAATATGAGCAATCATTCTATAATAAGGCCAGTCCCAGTATTTCAACATGAGGCTCCCTGAACAGGCCTGCATCGTGATAAGTAGTATATCACAAAGTGCATGATAAGAATGCATGGTCTAGGCCGAGCATGGTGGCACATGCCTTTAATCCCAGCACTCAGGCAGGCAGATTTCTGAGTTCGAGGCCAGCCTGGTCTACAAAGTGAGTTCCAGGACAGCCAGGGATATACAGAGAAACCCTGTCTCCAAAAACAAAGACAAAAATAAAAACCAAACCAAACCAAAACAAAACAAAAGAATGCATGGTCTAATTAAAAACCTTTTTAGGAAATTTGGGGTACTATCAATGTGTCATCGAAAAAGAAAGAAAAATCAAATTTCTGCAATATTTGAGGCCTGCAGACACTTCGAACTGCCTGAGAGAAGATACAGCTAGCCACAATGCCTGGCTTCAATGTTTCTCCATTTTACCATCTCTGTGCCCACGGTCCACAGAACATACTTACTCCCAGCACTACCAATGTGTAATAGACACAATAATAATGCTTTGTATGCAGGTTCAAATGAGACAATGTCTGTAATGCTCTTACAATAACTGCAAAAACTCTTTGATATTTGTTTTTATTACCAGACCCAAATTTTTACGTTGCCAACCTTTTGGGGCCAGATGCTTCATTTAATTATGATAACCCATGGCAATGCTATTCCTTATCCATTGCCCTTCCTTTCATGCCAACAAAGATTCAAAAATTGCAGAGAATATTCCAGGGGGGCTGATATTTGAGCTTTCCAAGGGAAGAAATAAAGAGACTAAAGTCAGCTTGTCCCTACTGGGCTGGCATATGACAGAGATCTGAAGTGGCTCTGAGGCATCATGGAGAACAGCCGAAAATCACATTGTCAGCCTGAAATGCATCAAAGCTCTTTGCTGGCTTGAGACCCCTAGGGAGAGTTTCCACTCATCTCAGTCTGTGCCAAATCACATTTGGCCCTAGAAGGACGGGGGCGGGGGCAGGGCTCAGTCACCATTCCATATGACAGCTTGTAGTAAGCCTTCGTTGAGGAAGAAATGATGACAGTAATAGTCCCTCTTCACCCACAAATAGTGCTCACATAGGGACATGTGTCATCATTACCACCACGGAGACAAATTCTCATGGTTTTGTGCTGTGGCACACTCAACAATGCCCTACCCTTTGCAGATAATAAGGCCAATAGCTCACTTAAGCTGAGAACACCGAGGAAAGCTACCAAGATTAACAAGCATGCTCGTACTGTTGTCTGTGTGCCTGTTGCTAAGCACAGAGGTCTAAGAAACAGTCTTCAAGGTATTTTTCTTGTGTTTAATTCTTCATTAGCCAGAATCATAGCTCTCCACCTCAGGATAATCCAGACTCATGAATACCTTTTGTTGTCTTCTTGGGTGGGTGATTAATGTGCTCTCTCCTACCACAAATGACCCTGCGAGCTTTGGGAGGAAGAACTGTATTTATTGGCTACACAGCTGTTCCTTAGATATACACCACATGATCTTTTTATAATATAGCTTGTTATGGAGAATGATAGTTAATACTGATTGTCAAGTAGATGGAATCTAGGGATCACCAAGGTGACAAAATTCTAAAGGAGTTGCAAGTTAAGGTTAAGTGAAGTAGAAAGACTCATGCTAACTGTGGGTGGCCCTATTCCATGGAATAGAATCCATACTGAAAAAAAGGTAGGAAGAGAACAAAGTGCCAGCATCCTTGTAACCATCTTTCCCAAGCTCTTCCCACAATCACTTCCCTGCCATGATACCCTATATCCTTGAACTGTGACCTACAATCAATCTAATTGCCTCATCTCATCACAGGAACAAGAAATTATTGTTACATACAAATAGAGGGGCACAAGGTGCTCCTGAGATAGATAACAAGTCCTAAAAATAAGACATAAGACAAAAAGATAGACTGCTAGGCTGTAGGATAGAGTATTTTGCAACTGGAAAACCAGGCTAATGGCAGGGTGTATTTGCAACACCTGGTAGAGTAAAATGGTGTCTTTTCTTTCCTGTCATCCTAAGATCTCAGCATTCTGAAGAACTGGATGACAAGGTTTCTCTAAAGCAACAAGCAAGCAGCCAGACACTCACTACTCCCAAGTGTAAGAACACAGAGCCCAACCTTGCTTCTTCCTGTTTTGGTGCCCTTGGTGGTTTGAATAAAAACGGCCCACAAAGGCCCACTGTGTATGGCATGGTTGGAGTAGGTGTGATCTTGCTGGAAGAAGTGCAGCTCACTCTCTTCTGCTACCTGGGGATCAAGATGTAGAACTCTCAGCTTCTCTTCCAGCACCATGTCTGCCTGCACACTGCTATGCTTCCCCCCCATGAAGATAAAGGATGAAACCTCTGAAACATTAAGCCAGCCTCAACTAAATGCTTTCTTTTACAAGCATTTTCATGGTCATGGTGTCTCTTCAAAGCAATGAAAACCTAACTGAGACAATGCCCGTATCATGTAAAAGTCCCACTTGGTTCCTAGCTCATTTTTCATCTCTGAACATTTTTTCTCATATGCTCCTGATTCTATGGAAAACATTTGGTGAAGAGAAAATAAGTTGTAAGGGTTATTTAGAAAATAAGTTGTAAGGGTTGTTTGTTTGACTTTTACATTATCTTTTTTATTTAGATATGTAACTTGTACAGAATAGTGGTCTTCCTTCTGGCATCTTCTTACCTGTCCAAGAATCTTTGCCTTTCCTTTGCTTCTATATACTCAGCTCTCTTAGCCATGCTTACCTATCATCTTCCCTTTCTTTTAAAAATATTTTATTTTAATAATTTTAAAAATATTCCATATATGAAATATTTGAAAGGTTTGACTCATGCAGTCTAGTTCAGCTGCCTTAACAGTAATTTTGAGTTCCATCCATTTTCCTGTAATCACCATGATTTCAATCTTCTCTTAATACCATTTGGGTACAACTGCCAGATTCTATTTAACCTTTAACCCACTGGTGGGTACCTGAGTTTGGTTTATTACATGGTTATTGTGATGATTATATGATAATGGTGTTGAAGGAAATATGGCTAAATGCTTGGAATCATTAAACAGCCTCAAATGTTTCAAATTAGATCTTCTTCACATTTAGCACCTAATATTAATGTGTAAAATCAATTCCATGAAAACTGTCTGAGATATATATGTATATAATATATATACATATATATTAATAATATATATATACATATATATTATATGTGTTTTTCAGTATAAAACCATTTAAAGGTTCCTCCTCCTAAAGGCCTACAAATGGAAATAGAGATTTAGTTGAAGAGGAGGTAATTTGCTAGCTAGTTACAGACTGAGTTCTGTGCTTTGGGTCCTGTCTGCCTATGTTCAAATGAGCTTCACTACTCACTACCTACTTTGCTTCTCCAAAATTCTACATCTTGCCATAAAATGGCACTAAGTGTATTCCTCCTTCAAGAGATCATGTTAATAACCCACAGTGACATTTAACCCAGGGCCTCTGATAGTAACTATTCAAGGAACATTGTTTTGCTGAACATTTCTATATATGTGCATGTACGACTTTACTCTCCAACTCACTCCTCTTGTTCTCTTGTTTTTCATCCATAAACAGAGTATTTTGGATATAGTATCAGTGAGAGAGAGAGGGAGAGAGGGAGAGAGGGAGAGAGGGAGAGAGAGAGAGAGAGAGAGAGAGAGAGAGAGAGAGAGAGAGAAGAGTTTCTATTGCCTTCTGAAAGATCCACATAAGATGGGGGAACACCCAGGACAAGTGCAAGATTTTCACTTACAGACATGAGAAAAATCAATAAAGTAAAGATACTCTGACAAGAGGTATGGAAGGAGAGGGGCTGTCTCACCCAGGAAAGAGCCTGGGCAGATGATAGCAGCCTGTCTCTGAGCCTGTGGGAGGTGAATATCCCACTGAGTGTATACCCAGTGGAAATGTTAAAAAGCGCATTCAACTCATTTCTTGGACATAGTTTATTCCTCGTTGACTTTCAGCAATGATAAAAAAAAGTCTTTGGGTAATGGAAGAAGGCAATACTTTTTAATCTGAAGGACCCAGGATTATATTAAAAAAAAAAAACACCTCAGCTAATTATCACTGTCATCTTCTATGGTAGTGTAGTGGCTATTCCTGGTTGTCAACTTGACAATATTTGGAATGAACTACAATCCGGAATTGGAAGGCTCACCAGTGACCCTTATCTGGAGGCTTGGAGATCCTTATCTGGATCTTGGTTTGAAGATCTTGAGCCATAGTGGCTATGGATTCCAGAAGATTGAATCTCCGAGTTAAGGAACACACCTTTAATCTGGGCTATGCCTTTCATCTGGGATTAAAGGTGTGGTGGAACACACCTTTAATCTGGGCTACACCTTTTGCTGGAGACAATATAAGGACATTGGAAGAAGGGAGTCTAGCTCTTGCTCTTGCTCTTGCTCCTTTGCCTGCTTGCTGCATGAGACTGAGTAACTGCTAGATCCTTGGACTTCCATTCACAGCTGCGACTGAACAATTGTTGGGAATTCGGCTGCCGACTGTAAGTCATCAATAAATTCCTTTACTATTTAGAGATTATCCATAAGTTCTGTGACTCTAGAGAACCCTGACTAATACAGAAGTTGGTACCAGGAGTGGTTCTAGAGTAACAGAAGTACAAGGATGAATCTTTTAAAATACTGGAATTGGCTTGTTGATCCACCAGCACTTTCAAATATTGAAACCTCTCCAGATTCTCTCCCTCCTGGGAGCTCAGAGAATTTTGAAGACCCATGGTTGAAACTATATTCCGAACTTAAAGAAGCTAATGCCCTTGATTTTCTTAATGAATTAGGTGATTCAGTGCACAAAGCTTTCTACAAGATGGGGAAAAAATCGAAAAATGATTTTACTGGCTGGCTGCTCTTAGTATCTGTGGAAAAAATGATGAATGAAAGGAAGGAGTTGTGTGATAAAATCGAAAGGCTCCAGACACAAGTAAATGATCTAAAAGTTGCTAAGTGTGTCCTTGAGGAGAATCTTCTCTCTTGTAGCAATAGAGCTCAAGTTGCAGAAAATCAAACAGAAACTCTCATTGTAAGGTTGGCTGAACTACAGAGAAAATTCAAGTCTCAGCCTCAGAGTGTGTCGACAGTTAAAGTAAGGGCTCTAATTGGCAAAGAATGGGATCCTACAATATGGGACGGGGATGTGTGGGAAGACCATGTTGAAGCTGAGAATTTTGAATCCTCAGATTCTCAAGGGTTTGCCCCACCTGAGGAAGTAGTACCCTCAGCCCCACCTCTTGAAATAATGCCTTCCCCACATGAGGAAATTAATTTTGCAGAGTCTGCTCACGGCCCACCAATAGTTTCTTCTAGACCTGTAACCAGACTCAAAGCAAAACAGGCTCCTAGAGGGGAGGTAGAAAGTATAGTCCATGAGGAAATTCGCTACACTACTAAGGAGCTTAATGAGTTTGCTAATTCATTCAAGCAGAAACCTGGTGAATATGTGTGGGAATGGATTTTAAGGGTGTGGGATAAGGGTGGAAGGAACATAAAACTAGAGCAGGCTGAGTTTATTGACATGGGTCCTCTGAGTAGAGATTCTAGGTTTAATACGGAAGCTCGCATAGTTAAAAAAGGTGTCAAAAGTTTGTTTGAATGGTTGGCTGAGGTGTTTATCAAAAGATGGCCTACTGGAAATGACTTGGAGATGCCTGATATTCCGTGGCTTAGTGTTGATGAAGGGATTTTAAGACTTAGGGAAATTGCAATGCTAGAGTGGATATATTGTGTAAAGCATAATTGTCCACAATGGGAAGGTCCAGAAGATATGCCTTTCACCAGCTCTATAAGACGCAAATTGGTGAGAGGGGCACCAGCACATTTGAAGGGTTTTGTTCTTTCCCTTTTCCTTGTGCCAGATCTTAGCATTGGAGATGCTTCTGCTCAATTAGATGAATTAAATTCACTGGGTTTAGTTGGATCCCAAGGTAACAAGGGCCAGGTGGCAGCATTGAATCGCCGGAGACAAGGTGATCCTAGTTATTATAATGGACAGCGTAGACAAAAGAATGTTTATAATAACATACCCAGTAATGGTCAGCACAGGAGAGGTGAAATTTATAATGGCATGACTCGCTTGGACCTTTGGTACTGGCTAATCAATCATGGTGTTTCCAGGAATGAAATACATAGGAAGCCTACTGCATATTTGTTTGATCTGTATAAGCAGAAAAATTCTCAAACAAATGAAAGAAAGGCTACATTAGATCGTGGTAAACAGCAATCTCGGCCAGTGAATCAATTTCCAGACTTGAGACAGTTTGCAGATCCGGAACCCCTTGAATGAAGGGGTGGCCAGGTTCCTCTGAGGAAGGATCTTGATAAGACACTCAAAGGTTTTGCTGTTACCCTTTCTCCAGTTCTTCCCCAGAGGGACCTACGGCCTTTTACAAGGGTAACTGTACACTGGGGAAAAGGAAATAATCAGACTTTTCGGGGTCTGCTGGATACTGGTTCTGAGTTGACACTGATCCCAGGGGATCCCAAGAAACATTGTGGCCCTCCAGTTAAAGTAGGGGCTTATGGAGGGCAGGTAATTAATGGAGTTTTGACTGATGTCCGACTCACAGTAGGTCCAGTAGGTCCCCGGACACATCCTGTGGTGATTTCCCCAGTTCCAGAATGTATAATTGGGATAGATATACTCAGAAATTGGCAGAATTCTCATATTGGTTCCCTGAACTGTAGAGTGAGGGCTATTATGGTTGGAAAGGCCAAATGGAAGCCTTTAGAGTTGCCTCTGCCAAAGAAAATAGTGAATCAAAAACAGTATCGTATTCCTGGAGGAATTGCAGAAATTACTGCCACTATCAAGGACTTGAAAGATGCAGGGGTGGTGGTTCCCACCACATCTCCATTTAACTCTCCTATCTGGCCAGTGCAGAAAACAGATGGATCATGGAGAATGACAGTTGATTATCGAAAACTAAATCAGGTGGTAACTCCAATTGCAGCTGCTGTACCAGACGTAGTTTCGTTACTTGAGCAAATTAACACATCTCCTGGCACCTGGTATGCAGCTATTGATCTGGCAAATGCCTTCTTCTCAGTACCTGTTCATAAGGACCACCAGAAGCAATTTGCTTTCAGTTGGCAAGGCCAACAGTATACCTTCACAGTTTTGCCTCAAGGATATATTAACTCTCCTGCCCTGTGTCATAATTTAGTTAGAAGGGATCTTGATCGTTTGGATCTTCCACAAAATATCACATTGGTGCACTATATTGATGACATTATGCTGATTGGACCAAGTGAGCAGGAAGTAGCAACTACTTTGGACTCATTGGTAACACATATGCGTATCAGAGGATGGGAAATAAATCCAACCAAAATTCAAGGACCATCTACCTCAGTGAAATTCTTAGGAGTCCAGTGGTGTGGGGCATGCAGAGATATTCCTTCTAAGGTGAAAGATAAGTTATTGCACCTGGCCCCTCCTACAACCAAGAAAGAAGCACAACGTTTAGTGGGCCTATTTGGATTCTGGAGACAACACATCCCTCACTTGGGTGTGTTACTTAGGCCTATTTACCAAGTGACTCGGAAAGCTGCTAGCTTTGTGTGGGGCCTGGAACAGGAGAAGGCCCTTCAACAGGTCCAGGCTGCTGTGCAGGCTGCTCTACCACTTGGACCATATGACCCAGCAGATCCGATGGTACTTGAGGTGTCTGTGGCTGATAGAGATGCTGTTTGGAGCCTCTGGCAGGCCCCTGTAGGTGAATCACAGAAAAGGCCTTTGGGATTTTGGAGCAAAGCTCTACCATCATCTGCAGACAACTATTCTCCCTTTGAAAAACAGCTCTTGGCCTGCTATTGGGCCTTAGTGGAAACTGAACGTCTGACAATAGGACACCAAGTCACTATGCGACCTGAACTACCCATCATGAGCTGGGTACTATCAGACCCTGCAAGTCATAAAGTGGGACGTGCACAGCAGCAGTCTATTATCAAATGGAAGTGGTATATACGTGATCGGGCCAGAGCAGGTCCTGAAGGCACAAGCAAGTTACATGAAGAAGTTGCTCAAATGCCTATGGTTTCTATTCCTGTTACAATGCCATCTGCTGCCAAGCATGCACCTATAGCCTCATGGGGTGTTCCCTATGATCAACTGACCGAAGAGGAGAAGACTAGAGCCTGGTTTACTGATGGCTCTGCACGTTATGCAGGCACCACCCAGAAGTGGACAGCTGCAGCATTACAACCCCTTTCTGGGACAACCTTGAAAGACACAGGTGAAGGGAAATCTTCACAGTGGGCAGAACTTCGGGCAGTACACATGGTATTACAGTTTGTTTGCAAGAAGAAATGGCCAGATGTACGATTATACACTGACTCATGGGCTGTAGCCAATGGATTGGCTGGATGGTCAGGGACTTGGAAAGATCACAATTGGAAAATTGGTGAGAAAGACATCTGGGGAAGAAGTATGTGGATAGATCTCTCCAAATGGGCAAAGGATGTGAAGATATTTGTGTCCCATGTAAATGCTCACCAAAAGGTGACTTCAGCCGAGGACGAGTTCAATAATCAAGTGGATAAGATGACCCGTTCTGTGGACAATCAGCCTCTCTCCCCAGCCATCCCTGTCATTGCTCAATGGGCACATGAACAAAGTGGCCATGGTGGTCGAGATGGAGGTTATGCTTGGGCTCAGCAACATGGGCTTCCACTCACCAAGGCTGACCTGGCTACAGCTGCTGCTGATTGCCAGATCTGCCAACAGCAGAAACCAACACTGAGCCCCAGATATGGCACCATTCCTCGAGGTGACCAGCCAGCAACCTGGTGGCAGGTTGACTACATTGGACCACTTCCTTCGTGGAAAGGACAGCGTTTTGTTCTTACTGGAGTAGATACTTATTCTGGTTATGGATTTGCCTTTCCTGCACGTAATGCCTCTGCTAAAACCACCATTCACGGACTGACAGAATGCCTTATCTATCGTCATGGTATTCCACACAGTATTGCTTCTGACCAAGGAACTCATTTCACAGCCAGAGAAGTAAGACAGTGGGCCCACGATCATGGAATTCACTGGTCTTACCACATTCCCCATCATCCTGAAGCAGCTGGTCTGATAGAAAGATGGAATGGCCTTTTGAAGACGCAGTTACAGTGCCAATTAGGTGGTAACAGCTTGGAAGGTTGGGGCAGAGTTCTTCAGAAGGCAGTATATGCTTTGAATCAGCGCTCGATATATGGTACAGTTTCACCCATAGCCAGGATTCATGGGTCCAGGAATCAAGGGGTGGAAAAAGGAATAGTTCCACTTACTATCACTCCTAGTGACCCTCTAGGAAAATTTTTGCTTCCTGTCCCCATAACTCTAGGTTCTGCTGGCTTAGAAGTTTTGGCTCCAGAGAGGGGAGTGCTCCTACCAGGAGCTACAACAAACATTTCATTGAACTGGAAGCTCAGACTTCCCCCTGGTCATTTTGGGCTTCTAATGCCCTTAAACCAACAGGCTAAAAAAGGAATAACAGTGTTAGGAGGGGTGATAGATCCAGATTACCATGGGGAAATTGGATTACCTCTTCACAATGGTGGTAAGCAAGATTATGTCTGGAGTGCAGGAGATCCCTTAGGGCGTCTCTTAGTACTACCATGTCCTGTGATTAAAGTCAATGGGAAACTACAACAGCCTAATCCAAGCAGGATGACAAAGGACGCAGACCCATCAGGAATGAAGGTATGGGTCAATCCTCCAGGAAAAGAGCCAAGACCTGCTGAGGTGCTGGCTGAAGGTGAAGGAAATACAGAATGGGTAGTAGAGGAAGGTAGTTATAAATACCAATTAAGGCCACGTAACCAGTTGCAGAAACGAGGATTATAAAGTAATATGAATGCCCATTGTAAATTTACTAATGCGTTTGCGATTGTACGAGGGATAGTTATATCATGTTAGGCGTATTTACAGCCTTGTTATTGTTTCATGTGAACATGAGATATTATTTGTGTCAAGTTGACAAGGGGTGGATTGTAGTGGCTATTCCTGGTTGTCAACTTGACAATATTTGGAATGAACTACAATCCGGAATTGGAAGGCTCACCAGTGACCCTTATCTGGAGGCTTGGAGATCCTTATCTGGATCTTGGTTTGAAGATCTTGAGCCATAGTGGCTATGGATTCCAGAAGATTGAATCTCCGAGTTAAGGAACACACCTTTAATCTGGGCTATGCCTTTCATCTGGGATTAAAGGTGTGGTGGAACACACCTTTAATCTGGGCTACACCTTTTGCTGGAGACAATATAAGGACATTGGAAGAAGGGAGTCTAGCTCTTGCTCTTGCTCTTGCTCCTTTGCCTGCTTGCTGCATGAGACTGAGTAACTGCTAGATCCTTGGACTTCCATTCACAGCTGCGACTGAACAATTGTTGGGAATTCGGCTGCCGACTGTAAGTCATCAATAAATTCCTTTACTATTTAGAGATTATCCATAAGTTCTGTGACTCTAGAGAACCCTGACTAATACAGGTAGTTAATGTTATTCTCTACACAGTTAAGAGAGTAGTTAGTTTTAACCCCTTTGCAGAGGTCACATTCACTTTCTAGACTCTAATGAAACCTTCAGTCATTCCCATATGAAAGTTCCTGTGCATGAAAATACTAGATACGACTTCCAATCACCATGTGGGGTTCATTCATAAAATTCCTTTAGGAATAGTGTAAAGACACAGTTTAGAGAATTTTCTCAGTTTGTTCATAGAATGTGTATTTTTTATTCATCTTTCTTTTTTGCACTGACAGATGCATGAGAGGTAGTTTCCAGTCAATGAATAAATGAATATCTGTGCTGAGTCAAGTGTTTGACAAATATGATCTCAGCTAATGTTTGTAATATTCTATAAGGAAAGATCACATTCTATGTTGTCCCAGAGGAACAGAGCTGGTAGAATTATATACATTTGCCAAGGTCACACTGATTGCAACTGCAAAGTGAATCTTGGCCCAAAGTGTCTGGTTCGCCACCTACGTGTTCACTATACTGTCAGCCTAGGATGGCACAAAGAACGGAAAAGCATCTCAAAGATCTTATGGCCCATATGTTCAAGATCAAGGTGCTGGCTGATTCTACTCCTGCCAGTGCCCCTTCCTCCCTAGTAGACAAACTTCTTTTTCAGTGTCTTCCCATGGTGGAACAAGAACTTGGACTGCCTCTCCTTAGAAGGAAACCAGGATTAGTAGTAGGTTTCCAACCTTCTCTTCAGTCATCCTTTAACCTGCATCACCTCCTCATTTGACAAAATGCAGCCATGTTGGGAAGTAGAGTTGAGCATATGAACTTGGGGACTCAAATGTTCAGTCAAGAATGTGTCTCTTTCTGCATCCAAATTTACAACATCTGAATAGTTTATTTTGGATCAGGAGAAACCCATGTTAAGCTAATGTCATGTTATATCCTGTCAAGAGTGGTTGGCTTCTCCCATACAGAATGTGGTTTCTGCAGGCTGGGGTTCCTCACATACTGCTACCTTGTTTATATACACATGAGGAGTTCATTACGTCAGCAAAGCCATGAATGTTACTCCCATGGAACTGACTAGATTTCACTGGTTGCTGGTTGAGAACCTATGCTTTGGGGACTTCCATCTAATTTCTGATTGTCCTAAAAGTCAGTTGCCTTCGAGGTAGAAGATAGAACAGTCAAACCAGACCCCAATCTGCTACTGTTTAACCAACTGTTCTAGATAGATTTATGTCAACTTGGCATAAACTAAAGTCATCAGACAGGAGGGAACCTCAATTTTAAAAGTGTCTGCATTAGAACAGGCTGGAAGCATGCATGTAGAGTATTTTCTTAATTCCTGATTGATGGGGAAGAGCATAGTCCATTGACATGATGCCATCCTTTGCCTGGTGCTCCTGAGTTCTATATTAAAGAAACTTGAGCAAGCCATGGGGAGCAAGCCAGTAAGCATCACCCTTCTATGGACTTTGCATCAGCTCCTGCTTCCATGTCCCTGCCTTGTTTGAGCTCCCCTGTTTTCCTTCAATGATGGGCTAGAATGTGGAATTATAAGGCCAAGTAAACCCTTTTGTTCTCAACTTACTTTTTGATCAAGGTGTTTCATTACAATTGAAACCTTAGCTAGGACATCATGTTTCCACCTTCATTCACTTAAGGAGGCCGTTCCTTCTCCCTTTCATACATACATGTGACACAGCTAACAACATATCAAGGGATTCTCTTCATCTATTCCATATGGCACTTTTAGGAGAACCTCTTGAATCCTCCTGTGGATTCTGAGGTGTTGACCAGCAAGGCTCCTTTCCCCAGAGATGTTTTCACTATAAATAGGCAAGAGATACCCAAATTACTTATTTTAAAAATATAAAATATCTTTACATTGAAAATACTAAATGATAAAAAATTTAAGACAATAAAATATTGACAACCATGAAAAATCAGACTACTTATTTATGTCAATTATTAAAAGGTGTTCTATAACAATATATTTTAGCAATTGACTACTAGTTAGCACATATTTTAGTAGTTCTTTTGCTAGCTTATGGTTTTTTTTATCATCTGTTCCTTGGCAGAGATAAAAATTGCTAGGTGCTTACAGCTTCCCATGATTTAAAGACAGTGAGACTGGATCTGAATCGCCTGCTCATATGGTTTTTATCCCACCAGGGCATTTTTTCATAACAAGGTGACAATGAAAACATATATTTACTTTGTCTTTACTATGTACTAAACACAACTTGTACATTATGCCTTTGTGACAGCCAAATAAAGAAGATGCCACTTTCACTCCCTTTATTTTTTATTTATTTATTTGTGTGTGTTTATTTATTTACATTTCAAATGTTATCCCATTCCCAGGTTCCCCTCCACAAGCCCTCATCCCCTCTACCTGCCTCTATGCGCATGCTTCCCCACCCACACATTCACTCCTGCCTCAGTGCTCTAGCATTCCCCTATACTTGATCATCGAGCCGCCACATGCCAAGGGGCTCACCTCCCATTGATTTCTGACAAGGCCATCTTCTGCTACATGTGCAGCTGGAGCCATGGGTCCCTCCATGTGAACTCTTTGGTTGGTAGTTTAGTCCCTGGGAGCTCTGGGAGTGGGAGGGTCTGGTTGGTTGATATTGTTGCTTTTCCTATGGGGTTACAAACCCCTTCAGCTCCTTCAATCCTAGGCCCCTAACTTCTCCATTGGGGTCCCCATTCTAAGTCTGATGGTTGGCTGCAAGCATCTGCATCTGTATTGGTCAGGCTCTGGCAGAGCCTCTCAGGGGACAGCCATACCAGGCTCCTGTCATCAAGTGCTTCTTGGCATCAGCAATAGTGTCTGGGTTTGGTGTCTGCATATGGGATGGATCCCTAGATGGGGCAGTCTCTGAATGGCCTTTATTTTTTTTTTTTTTCATTCTCTGCTCCACTCAGTTGCTATGCAAGCCAGGAACACATGGAAAAGGTAGTAGAATCAGGATTCAGAGATGCAGGTGTGGCCCCTGAGCCTGTACTGGAAACTGTAGGCTCATAGTTCTGCAATGCCTTTCTTCCTTTTTCTTTCTTACGTTCTTCCACTGTTGGTGGTCTAGGCTTTCTATGGCACTGAGCTTTTATTTATTGAATAAATATTTGCTGTGACTCGCTATTTCATAAAAGCAATTTCAACTGGTAGAGGAAAAAAACAAGTATAAATGTGAATAGTGAATAATAACTTGCTAAAAGCTCCCAAACTATTTATCTCTCTATATCTTGTGTATTAGGTGTAGTGTTTCCAGGTTGCTTTTTTCCACTGAGGCTCTGAAGGTTTCTCTCTCTCTCTCTCTCTCTCTCTCTCTCTCTCTCTCTCTTTAAATCAAACAATTTTAAACAACACAAGTGCTGTGCAAAACAGTGTATAAGATGTTTTAAAGACTACCTTGGGTAACTTTCTTGTAATGCATGAATCTGAAATATTTCCCCGTAAACCCACAATTTTCCATATAGTCAAGCTGTTAAATCGCCTCTCTGAGAGGGAGAAATTACTGATGATTTGATTTCCTTTGTTTTCTTAAGCAAGAATAAAATGTTACTGATTCCTTAAAAACCCTTACACTGTTGCTATTATCCCCCCATCCTCAGTTCTAAATCTCTACATGACTTTCAATGTCAGGTGCTTGCAGAAACAGAAACCTACAGAGTGTTGGGAACCATACATGGTCCAATATGTCTACCAGTATGCTTAGCAATTTCCTGTGTCTTCTAGCCTGGTACATAACAAAACAACAGCAATGACCAAATAGTCACAAGATCCAGGAACCAGCATAGTGTGTGTGTGAATGTGATGTGGATATACAGAATATAACTTCAAGTGTCATTCTTAGGAGCCATTTATATTGTGTCTTGGTACCCACCTGCCCAGCTCTGGAGTTAAAAGCATGCACTGTGCCCAGACTTTGTTTCTCCTGCTTATGTGTCTGGTGTCCACAAAGCAGTATTCTAGCATTGCTTTAGCTGTTAGGATAAAATGCCAATCTGATACAACTTTCACATGAGGGAGTGACACAGGAGAGAGAAAGCAGACCTCTGCCTTCTAAAATTTTGTCATCCACGTGGCGCCTTTTTGAGGAGGATGAGTTGGAGCTTTCAGTTTCTATTTTATGCCAGAGATATTGGAAGTGAAGATTGAACAAGTCATTAATGACGAATATCTTCTCTTGAATCTGGATTATGGCATGGTTAAAATGAAAGAATACTAGGTAGGCAAAACGTGTATCTGTTATCTAACAAATGAAGTAGTATAAGTAATACAATGTCACTTCTTTAAGCAATGAACCCATAATTTGAGAGTTTGCTGTCGACTGTTCTTAGCACCATAATCCTAGATTGATTTCTTCATACAGAGATACAGTATTTCTAAAGCATTCTATGGTTAGCACTTACTCTATGAGCCTTGCTCATTTTTTGAGCGTGTCTCCTCTTTTTTTTTTTCCTTTTTAAACAGTTTTTATTTATTTTGTGTTTGTGTCGCTGCAGATGCATATGAGTATACATGGCCTTGGTTGAATCTGTAAGAGGTCAGAGGACAAATTTCTGGAGTTTGTTTTCTCCTTTCAACATGTGGGTGCTGGGAATGGAATATGGGTTGTCTAGCTTGGGAGCAAGTGACCTTAATCACAGAAACCTACAAGCCCTATGTTTAAGTGGTTTAAGTTAGTTCGTCTTTGTTGTTGTGGTTGTTGTTGCCATCATTGTTGTTGTTGTTGGGGTGATGGTGGTGGTGGTTGTGGTGGTTCGAGAGTTTGCACTATTGTGCATAGGTTACTTTTATACAGAATATCATGCTTAGCATGTCTCTGAGTTGGTTTACGGTTTTGACATGCTGGCATTCCTTCATTCTGTACTGTCTGATTCGGGCTATTTTAGGCATGCAAAGCTAATGATCTCATCACAGTTTACATGAAATATATGTTATTGAATGAAAGCTCGCACAATTCTATGAATGAAAAGCTAAAGTCTACGTAAAAACTTGTTACATAAACACACACACACACACACACACACAGCCCACAGAATTAAGAGTGCTTTTGTTGACTAACCAACATGGAACACTTTGGTTCTATTCAGTTTAAGTAAGGATAAGATATTAAACTTAAAAGGACTAGAGCACAATTCTCAGATGAAGTGATTCTTTTGATGCAAAATGTTTGCGTCCCTGTTGCTTTCACATTGAGATAAATCTAATCACTCAACTAAGTAATGAATTCAACATTATGGGCCATGATACTTTATGGATCATTTAAGGGCTTTCGAATATTTATGTGGACATTATAAGTATGAAGGGAGCAGGAATGTTCATTTTTCCCCCTACAGTTGGTGAAGGCTTTTTCTGTATTATTGTGTCAGCTGGTTGAATTAAATGTGAACCATGGAATGTTCCTGGTAAGAACTGTAGTTAAAGATGGATGCCTAGGACAATGGTAAGCCTTGAAGTGTCATGTCAAATTCTGAAACATTGTGTACTTGCTCTCTTCCTGTAAACATTACCTTTTCTGTTACACTGTCTTTTAAAAAAGGATTTTATTTATTTGTATTTTATGTATATGAGAGCTTTGCCAGCATATAAGCATAGGTAGTGCATGGAGTGCCTACAAAGGCTAAAAGAGAGCATATGGAGTTCACAATAATTATGAACTGTCCTGTGGGTGCTGGGAACCAAACCTGGGTTCTCTGCAAGAGCTGCAAGCTCTTTTAAGAGCTGAGCCATGCTCTCCAAGCCATGGTTATTACAGTACCTTAGTTCTCACCCCTTTGTACTGCCTTTTCCTGGAGTTTTTCTCCTTTAGTCAGACTCATAATTTGATAACTTCCTTACGTGCCCAGGGCAAATGATTCTGAATTTCTGTTGAAACACCTAGTGTCAGTTACTTCCATTGCTTTAACCAAAATGGAGTGAATTCTCTGTATTTTGTAGAGAAATTCTAGCTTATTCGACATTTACTCTTAACCTCAATCTTTCTCACTTGCAGACACTCACTTCCTGTCTTTTGAGAGCATCCTCATGGCTACCCCAATCCCTCCCATCACCACCTTAGAGGATTCATATGACTGACACACAGTCTTGAATATCTCAAGAATCTATTTCTCCTGCTGCAGAAATGGCAATAAATATTTATGATGTATGGGATGATGGTTTCTACTTTGAAGCAAGTACCACAACACATATAATTAATATATCCATCAGATCACAAAGTTTTCGATTTGGGTGTACATACAAAAAAGCAGATTTCAAATATGTAACACAGTATGATACTCAGCAGATCTCCAGATCTTGGCATGCAGCCTAAGTAAATAATATCTTTGGACTAACTTCCCATTACCCTCATCTATAGTCCCGGCCATGATCACTCTCCTCTGTGCTCCTCTGAGTTCCACTTCATAAGATTCCTCACACATGTGAAATTACACAGCTTTTCCTTTTTCTGAACCTAGTTCATTTCATTTCATATGGCATCCTGCAGGATCATCCATTTCAACATAAATTCAAGCTCTCCTCTTTTAATGATTTACCATGGTTTTACACACTCTTCCATCAAGGGTCCCTTTGGACATTTGATTACATGTCTTGACTGTTGTTATAATAAAGTAATGAATGTGGGACTGAAAAATATATACCAAATGTCTGAGACCAAATTTGCACACATACATCTAGGAGTGGTACTGCTGGATCAAACACTATTTACATGTTTAACTGTTTCAAGGCTACTTGATACTGTTTCTCATAAGGACTATACCAGTTTCCACTAAGAGCTTCCAATGTTCCTTTTTACCTCCATGCTTTGCAACCCCTGTTCAGCTTTGCTTTCTAATAACAGCCATTGGAACAATATAAGGTAATGTCTCAATTCAATTTCCATTTTTCATCTCTCTAATGACTAGAGGTGTGACTGATCTTTTTAATAGCTGTTGAAATTTGTAACTCTTTATTTCAGAAATATTCTTTCTGATATTTTGCCTACCTTTATTTAGTTGTTTGTTCTCTAGCTACTAAAATGTCTGAGTTCCCTATATATCATGGATTATAACTCCTTATCAAATTAAACTTTGCAAATATCTCCTCCAGTTCCATAGGTTTTTGTCTAACAGTTGTTTTGTTTGGTAGTGTCTTATTCACTTTCATTCTTGTGGCCTTTGGCTTAGGGGTCATTGCCAAAGTGCAAAATTAATTTTATTAAAAAAAAAAAACACTGTCCAGAATAATAATGACAATATTTTTCCTGTTTTCTTTTAATATTTTCAAACTTTCTATTTTTACATTTAAATATTTAAAAATGCACTTGATTTTGACTTGTTAAATAATATACAGCAAGGATTGACTTTTTCCCTTAGTGGGAATATAATGTTAATGAGGCAAGCACCTTTCCTATCATGATCCTTGGACTTCTGTGTAGAGTCAAGTGAAAAGAAATGCATGGACTGATTTCTATAATTCATGTTATTTCACGGACCTATATGTCTGTCTTCAATCTAGTAGTATACTGTTTTAATTACTAAAGAAATGCAGTCTATAGGCCGGGGCCTAGCAAACACAGAAGTGGATGCTCACAGTCAACTATTGGATGGATCACAGGGCCCCCAATGGAGGAGCTAGAGAAAGTATCCAAGGAGCTAAAGAGATCTGCAACCCTATCGGAGGAACATTATGAACTAATCAGTACCCCAGAGCTCTTGACTCTAGCTGCATATGTATCAAAAGATGACCTAGTCGGCCATCACTGGAAAGAGAGGTCCATTGGTCAGGCAAACGTTATATGCCCCAGTACAGGGGAATGCCAGGGCTAAAAAATGGGAATGGGTGGGTAGGGGAGTGGGGGGGGTGCTTTTGGGATAGCATTGGAAATGTAATTGAAGAAAATACGTAATAAAAAAAAAGAAAAAAGAAAAAAAAGAAATGCAGTCTATTTTGACAAGGGATAGTTTGTTCTTTTTAGTTAGTTCTCTTTGCCTAATAATCCTTTGTTTAGTCAGAGTCGTTGGTTCAATGTGTATTAGTTACCTTTCTATCACTATGATTAAAACACCATGACCAAAGTAACTTACAGAAGGAAGTGTTATATTGGGATTAGGGTTCCAGAACGTTAGCGCCCACAGTGGCAGAGCTGGTCGCAGGTGCCAGCCAGCAAGATCCGCTGCTGAGAAATCACATCTAGAACCTGAAACAGGAAGCAGAGCAAGTTCACTCAAAGTACAAAATAATGTCAGTCTTTTGGAACCTCAACACTAACTCCCAGTAATATACATTATTAGCTAGGCCACATCCCTATGGACTCCAAAGGACCACCAACAGGAGACTTAAGTATTCAATGGCCAAGACATATGAGTGTTGTCGCATTTGAACCTCCATACCATATAAGTTTTTTCTCTGTTTTGGTAAAAAATAGATATTTATCCTTTAATGGGGTTAATATTAAATTTATAGATCACATAGGGTATTTTGTGGGCATTTTGACACTATTCTTTCTCTGAAAACAGAATCTTTCTGGATTTTGTGTGTGTGTGCGTGTGTGTGTGTGTGTGTGTGTGTGTTATCTGTATTTCATATAAGTGGTATTGATTCCCCTATACAACTCCTTCACTTTCTTGCTAAATATGTTCATTATCATAAGTAAATTACCTTTGATTTCATCTTGGTGATATTAATTTTTATACTAAAAGGAAGTGATTTGTACCCACAGTCTTTACTAAAATTTCTTTGTAGTGTCAAAGGATTATGCTGCGGAGTCTTTGAAGTCATTTTATATGAACTCATGTCATATCCAACAGATTCTGCTACTTCCTCCTCTCCATTTTAGATGCAGATGCTGCTGATTTTCTCCTCTTATTTTTAATTGCAATGTAATATACAACATTTATTCCTTCCCTTTTCTCCTCGAAACCCTCCTAGATAACCTTCGCTTCTCTCTTTTAAATCAACGGCCTCTTTTTATCACTGTCAGTTTATCTACTTACCTATATATATAATTTTATATAATTATAAAATATCAATGCCTAGATTAGGAATGAAGTTTACATTTATCTGTGAGTAATAGGACAAATGTCATAGATTGCTATTAGGTATTATACTGGATTGGTCAACAATTAATGGTTGTAGAATCTCTTCCAATAATCGTGACTTCAAAAGCACTGAGTAGTTGTGTTGTATTTCCACAACTATAAATAGTTTCCCTTTTTCTGGGTAGTTCTTAAGCTTAATTCGAGAGCTGTTGCTTACTGCCAAGGTATGTGAGCTGCTACTGCATCCTTTAGGGTTATTGTGTCGTGTTGATTGCTGATGTGGTTCATAAACGGCATAGTTTAGTAAGACTGCTGGTTGCCTTACTCCTTTCGATATTTCATGGTGCTTTTGGCATAATGAGAGCTAGTACTCAGGGAGGGCACATTCAGATATGTTCTAGCACAGGAGTCTTGTTTAGGGCTGTATTGGATAGAAATAACAAAAGGGGCATTCTGGCCTTATTAATGATCGTAGAAGAAAACTGTTAAAACCAAGTTTTATTGTCTACTGTGTACACGTATAGATTCCCTCTGCACCTAGTGTTTAGATTTTGTAGCTGTTCTTGTTAATCACGGAGGGACGCTGAATGTGTCAAGTGATTCAGCTTTTAAGCTGACCATAGAGGGCTTCCCTCCATCAGGCTGATTTGATACATTCTTGAAGCTCAAAGATGAATCCCACAGGTGATTACACATTGTTTTTTAATGTGCTCTCCAATTGTTACATTAGCACAGTGTTGAGGGATCTTACCTTTATATTCACCTCACCTATGGTCTAGAACTTTTCCCAGTGTCCTCATCTGCCGTTAGTGTCAGGCTAAGGCTAGCTCGTGCTTAACTTTGGACAGTAAGCAAAGTGATAAGGCATCTCAAGAAAGGAAACCTCTGGAAGAACAAAAGAAATTCCTGACAGTAATGTATGCACCCTAAGAGACAAAACCCAAAATGGGAGCTGCTGAAACCAGAGCTGAAGAAATCTAGAAGCAAAGAGGGATGGAGCATCCAAGAAAAGTGGCAGGACGTACCAGAGGGCTGCTGCTCTGGGAAGGCATTTATGGAATATGCCCTACAAAATCTTCTACTGTGAGTCTGAGCTTGGGAATTCTCTGGCAACATAAAATAGAAATGTAAGTGGGAAACACTTTTTCTTGCCTCACACATCGCCAGCTCCACCTGCCAGGGAAAACTGCAAATAGCTAGTCTTGAAAAACTTAATCCATTTAACCTTGAGTCGTAAAAGAACAGTGGCTCAGAATTCACACAAAAGTACTATTAAAAATGTGTGGAACAGCAGTAAAACTTTCCAACAGGAGAGAAGTCCTGGGAAAATATTGTCACGTTGTAGCAGAAGATCTTGCCCAAAATCCCCCCATTAAAATGAGTTATGAAGCAATCTTTACAAGAAGGAAGACTGTGAAGCAGAAAAATAAGAGCTCAAGGGGGAAATGGTCACTCAGCAGTCAAGACTGAAACATGAGCTGACAGAACCAGGAAAGAACCGGAAAGAAGCGATGGATTAAAGAAATGAAGACAACTGGAGAATGTTAGAGAAGCTGCAGTTACAACCAGCAGCTACAGAATGTAGTGAAAGATGTGGACAACATGCAGAATTTAAAACAGATTCAGAAAGGGCCAGAAAAGCTGGTCACTGTCTTCAGGCTCAATGATGGCCATTTTCATAAAACAGCATTTTCACATTTAGACTCCTTAAATATTATATATATATATATATATATATATACATATACATATACATGCACACACATATTAATATTAAAGCAACATTTTACAGTGCATTGGAATGATTTTTAAAAAGATAATGAAGTCTTCAATCTACAAGAACAAAAAAATACACACACACACACAAAAATGTGATGGTTTGAGTGAGACGTAACCCCTATAGACTCAGGTATTTGAGCATGTAGTCCCCTGTTTTTGGCACTGGGTAGTGGGGTTATGGGACTTTTAGGAAGTACGGCTTTACTGGACAAGAACATCACTGGGGTGGGCTTCAGTTTATAGCCCACTGAGGGTTTATAGCCCCACTTGCTGCCCTTTTTGTCTGTGTCTTGTGTGCAGATGAGATGTGATCTCTCTGTGTTTCTTGCTTCTGCCACAATACTATGCTTTCCTCACCATGGTGGACTCTATCCCTCTCAAACCATAAATTAAATGCATCCTTTTTTGTCTTTAAGTTGCCTTTAGTCGTGGCATTTATTTAAAAAGTAACTAACATACACCCCATATTATAAGACCACATTGTTCTTTCTATCCCAGGACCCAGTGCACAAAGACAGTAAAGTACCACTAAGAAACAGGAAAAGTGAAAAGAACACTATATCTAGGAAGAACAAAACACTAAAAGTCATATATAAAAAGTAAAGGTAGCTAGTTTAAAACAAACAAACAAACAAAAAAAACCAAACAAGTCAGAAAATATTTTTTCCATAAATCCTTGTTGAAAAATTGATTAACAAATAAGATTTTATTCAAACACAAATAACTGGGGAAAGGTTAAGAAGAGACCTTTGATTATCGATTAATGCGGATCTTTACAACTGATACCAAAATAACTATCAGGATGAAGGCAGAATAGGACAGACGCTCAACGTAGTCTGATATCGTGTGAAGTAAATTGTCAGGGTCTTTTCAGTATCGGGGGAGGGGGATAGCTAACAATAGTAAATCAAATAGGAAAGGCGGGTTAAAAGGACAGAAGAGGATTCTCAAGTGTATTTTGTGCTCTTGCAGAGGAGCAGAGTTCAGTTCCCACCACCCAAGTCAGAAGGTTCACAATCACCTGTACCTGCACCTGCAGGGGATCCCTCACTCTCTTGTGGTCACTCAGGGCACTTCTCTCACATGTTCCTACTGGGATGCTACCCATATACCTTCACATCATTAGACACCAGAGGGGAGGTATCCAAGACAGAAAGGAAGATGGATAAGCACATAGTAATAAAACTAATTCATCTCTCCTAATGGGTAGCTAGAAGATACAAAGTATAATTATGATGCCAATGACTTCACAATGAAAACTTTTAAGTACCAGGGATTAAATAAATGAACATAGATATAGACTGCACATCACAACTATATATTTGCAAAATAAAAAAAAAAACAGGAAAGTATACAAGAAATCAATGCATAGGGACCTCCCCCCAAATCAGTGTGGGCTTGCTGAAGGGGACATTTTCTCCAAATATGAATACAAATATGATTTTTTTCTTTGTACGCCTAAAGAAAAAATTTAATTTAAAATGAATTACATTCCAACTCCAAATCTTCCCCCAAATCTCTTCTTGATCTTTCTATACCTTTATACTAACATCCTGTTTCTTTTACACACTCTTAAACTTCTTAAAAGAGCAATAAATATTACATGAGTAAGGGCCTGAGATAAATTACATGAGCCCTTTCTGCTTCCTCACCATTTCCACTTCCCACATAAATATTTGTACTTGATCGCAAGGTCACCAATGATCTCATGAGGACAAAACTATGAAGATTAATGTTATTAATATACCCACTTTTACTTGATAACTGCATAAAATGCTTTTGCTAAATCAAATGCTGGTGCATTACCACACTACACAAACACACACAAACACACACACACACACACACACACACACACACACATACCATGATTTTGATATGTAGCTCAAAGTGGAGTTGAATTCACAATCCCTTGCCTTAGTCTCCCATGTCCAAGGAGTACAAGCATAGGCCACCACACCTGGCTGTCATTGACTTCATTGATGTTTAGTGAAAGCAACAGTGATTAATTTTTAAGCAAATGATGATTACATTCTATTTTTGTTTGTCGTTTTGAAGTTGAATACTATGTAAAATGATGTTGAATTGAAATCTATTTTACTAATGGATAGACATTTTATTGTTTTAAAAAACATTTTAAAATTTTCTTTGACAATTTCATGCAATGTATTTTACCATATTTACCTCCCTCACCTCCCTAAGTTCTTCCTAGATCAATCCCTACCTCTTCAACTCCAAATTCTATCAGTTTTGCTCTTTTCTTTATAATCCACTTCTTCAATTTTGTCTTGCCCAAATGTTCCTGGATGTAAAACCATTGACTGGAGCATTGTCAATCTTCTAGGAGCCACACCCTTAAAGAAAACTGACTTCTCTTTCCCAGAAGCCATTAACTGTCCATAGATCCTAGGTTGGTAGTGGAGGCTCATGAAACCCTTTCTCTCCACACATGATCTTGTGTGAGTGTTCTATGGGCAACACCAGCAACTGTGAGTTCATGAGTCCAACAGTCAGTTCTGTAGTTTTCAGAAGACATTGTTTCACCCTGGCCCTCCATGACCTCTGGCTCTCATAAACTTTTTGGTTCCACTCCTACATGGCTTTGGAACCTTGAGGCAAGGGTGTGATATATGTAACCCACTTGAGCCTCAGCTCTCCAAAGTCACCTGTTCTCTTTGCTTTGACCAGTTGTGAATTTCTGCATTAACTACAGTCCAGTGCATGAAGAAACTTATGTAATGAGGTCTTTGAGACGTACTAATTTGTAGATGGAGAGATGCAGATTTAGAGGGCAGTTTGATAGTATGTCCATATAGGAGAAGAATAAGAGTAGGTTCACCTCTTGGACCATGAGCTTCTCTTCCATAAGTTCTTAGACACTAGTGTAAATGAGCTGCATGTTTTCACGGGGCTCATCTAGTTTCTACGCTCACTCCACACGGTGTGATTCAGCCAGCCCTTCTACTAATAGCACAGAAGTACTTTAAGGGACTCCTCATTCTTCTCTCCCAGATCTTCTTCTCACATTCACAACATCCACCACACACCTACCAGATTAAGAAGTGTTCACCCTGGAATGAATGAGCAAGTTCATTAGTATGTATTAGCTTCATTTGCTTAAAGCCAACTCCATTCTTCATATTTAGTGTGATCAAAAAAGAAAAAGAAAAAAAAAGAACTTGAATTTGTATTTTGTCTGAGGTGAGAGGGAAGCATTAATTTTCTTGACAGAATTGAACGATAATATATTTTAAAACTAAAAATGAATACATAACATGGAAAATGGACATTGTTTTCCTTTCAGGGACAGATCTGGCTATATTATGTTAATTCTGGAGCAGAGGCAACAGAAAACTGGCTTAAATTGAACAGTAATCCATAGTGAAACGGAATAATCCAGGTTCTCTATTCAATGCAAAATCTGAACATTAAATTGAGAATATCAAACGAGCTAACAGCATTTCTAAACTTCTTCTTTGTAAAGTCAAGGTCTTCTTGCACCAGGTGTGTGTGTGAAGCATAAGGGGTTTGTGTGAGTGGAAATTTTGCAGCGTGTGTTGTGCAACAACTTGGATGGAATTCTAACAGTATTCAAAAGAGAAATCTTTAACTCATTCAGGCAAATCAAAGAACCATTTTTATCTGGCAAAAGCATCCGTAAAGAAAGAGGAGCAAGTGAAGAGAAAGTAAGCATTTCATTAATGAAAAGATGCAGAACAACACATTCACTGCCTTTTGCAAAGAACTTCCACTTCATATTTTTCAGATACATTATTACAGTGTCAGGATGTTTCCCTTAGCAACCTACTCCACGGTGGTTGTCCTCTTAGATATTACATGACTACAAATGACAAAGAGCATTCTCAAGAGGGCTATCAATTACCTAAGAAGAAAAATACATATGGATGTAGTGTACATGAATGTCTATGCACATGTGTACACACATGTGTGCATAAATATTCATGTACTTACTACCTTATGGTAGGCTAACGAAAAAATGGTCAAGCCAAATTTCTTCAAATACACTTTAAGTTGTAAGATGGTTTCAAAATCACATGCATATCATATATAATTAGAAAACAAAATTAATTTTTTAAATGGTCCTAGAAATAAAATATAGGGAAGTAACCATAATTATGTAATTGGTAGGAGGTTGAGCATTGGCAATCGAACCCTGGGCCTTACATATAGCAAGCATATACTCAGTTGCTGAGTGACGCCTGAAGCCCTGTAATTCAGTCATTGGCATAACCATTTGGAATGGGACTCTTGCTTCAAGTGACTTTAAAAACTAGTAATTTGCCACATAGCCATAGTGGAATAGTTTCCTAAGGGAAACAAACCATGAAATTAAAAATTATCTATTTTCAGTAATCATATCATTGCTAATACTATATAGTTATTATGATATATTGCTATTATGAGATCATGTGTGTGCTGAGGAATAAATCTAATGAAAAATTACCCTAGTGTTACTAAACACTAAGATTTTGGAACAGGGTGGATGCAATGCTCCTGGGCACCAGACAGATTACCAGAATGACCTCATCGCGTATTTCTCTTAGAATGCATATATAACACAGGAGAATCTTAGTCTGCACAATCTTCTAAGCCTCAACTCTGTGTTACACAGATCAGCATGCAGCAGGCTTTGATTTCAGTTTCCATCTTGCCCAGCCCATCACTCTCTCTCCAGAAGCCTTTACATAGACAATTCCCTCTTCCTTTGGGAAGCATTCTTTACTGCCAAACTAAGTTCTCATTTCATGGACACTAATTCATTTCATGTATTCTATGCCACTGGCAATCACAGTCATGATCTCATTGCTCTACGGTTATGAACATCAGGTACTGTGCTAATCTTCCAGTGCTGGTATATGACAAGCACACCTCTCTATAATGCCTTTCTTCCGTATTGCGATTTCATCCTAATACAGCTAGATACTTTTGTTTGCTTTGAAAACTGTAGCATCTGTTAGACATTAAACTGATGTTTATTTGAGGGCGCACATTGGATGGATGCAGGCACATAGATGGGTAGGTAGATGAGTGAATGGATTGTGGAAGTATAGATGGATGAATGAATATTAGTAGATGAATGTTTATAACCATGGTCAGAAGAGATTTTATAATTTGTTTATAATTCTGGCTATGTATGGTGCTTCTCAAGTAAATATGTGAGTTAATTATTTTTATTGTTATCTTTTAAATTAATTGGTTATTTTATTTATTTACTTTTCAAATGTTGTTCCCCCCTTCATGGTCTCCCATCTGCAAACCACCCACCCCACCCCCTCCCCTTTGTTTCTAAGAGGGTGCTCACCTACCCACCCACTCCCAACTTACCCCTCTAGCATCCCCCTACACTGGGGCAACAGGCCTCCATGGGACCAAGGGCCTTCCCTCCCATTGATGCCAGGTAAGGGAATCCTCTGCCACATATGTAGCTGGAACAATAGACCCACCCATGGTTGGTAGCTTAGTCCCTGGGAGCTCTGGGAGGTAAAATTAGCTGATATTGTTGTTCTTCCTATGGGGTTGCAATCCCCTTCAGTTCTTCCAGTCTTTCCCCTAACTCTTCCATTGGGGTCTCCGGGCTTAGTTCTATGAGTATCTGGATACTCAGACTCAGGTCTTGGCTATGAGTATCTGGATCTGGATCAGAAGAGAGTCATTTAGTTTGTACCTTAAATGAGGGTAGTGGGGATTTTTTGTTGTTTGTTTGTTTTTCAGATAAATAGGGGTTTACTATGTATTCCAGGCTAGCCTTGAATTTAAGATTCTTCCATCTTAGTCTCCTGTGCTAGTATCATTAGTATACTATACTATGTTAATCAGAATTAAAAATAGGTTCGTATAGGTTTTAGAATGTAGTGTGTGTGTGTGTGTGTGTGTGTGTGTGTGTGCACTCGCGTGTGTGTGTAATTAAGGCTGTCCACATTGTATGCATGACTTGGCTCATTTTAACAACATGAATTAATTAAGAGAAGAACTGTAATGAGCTCCCCACTGATATCCTTCCACAGTCAAAGCTTCAGGCCAGACACTCTATGTGGCCTGACCTTTCCACAGAACAAATCCCTTGTCCATGGCCTCCCTTCAACACGTCAAGCAACAAGAAGCTGTGATGAGACATTCAGGCAACTAGACTCAAGAGTGTGGGGAGCTGGGGATACCTTGAGTGAACACCCGTTTTTTAACAAGGACCCCAACGCTCGGACCCATGGGAACTGGCAAAGCCTTCCTCAGGACAAGCTGGGAACTGACCATTTGTGGATGTTATCAGTGTGTGCAAAAAGTAGCAACTGTAGCCTCCTCCTTCTGGATGATCGCAACCTTAAATGGCTCCCCTACAGGCACCTCTTACTAAGACTAGATAACTTTCCACCCCTGTGTTGTAGCAATGAACTCACAAGGGACCCCAGTTGTTGTGTAGCTGGTGTCTTCCATAATTGTGAGCTCAACCCTTTTAAAACCAGATTCTCTGTATGTGTGGCGCTCTCTCTCTCTCTCTCTCTCTCTCTCTCTCTCTCTGTGTGTGTGTGTGTGTGTGTGTGTGTGTGTGTGTGTGTGTGTGTCTGTCTTTCTGTCTGTCTTTCCTCCTTTTCCTCAACACTTCTATCAAGCCTTGCTAGACCTAGCTTAAAAGAACAGACCAGGGTGCCCTTTCTTTGCAGGGAAATGCCTACTGTTCAGAACTGGAGCACCTGAAAAGTCATGTTGCTGTGTTGCTCATGAAGGCAGTCCATGAATATCTTAGGAAGCTGACATTAAATAAAAACCCTTTAGCTTGGAAAAAAAAAAGACTCCCAGCTGTCCAAGCTGGTTCTTTGTCTAAACCACTGGAGGGATGTCTTGTAGATTATTTAATAGATTATTTAAAAATAACCGTGTGCTTTGTACCATGCAAGGGAACACAGAAAACCAAAAATGAGCCCATTTGTGCTACCAATGAATTAAGAAGTACACATTGTCAGAAATTCTACATTTATTTATGTGTTTTTCCTCTTTATGGATTTCAGTTAAAGATAATTCTTTAGTTTTTCTCATACTTACGTGACCCAGTTAAAATATGTAAATTTGTTTGGCCAGGAAATGCTCCCTCCTTCCTTTATGAGAAAGAAGAAATTACCCCACATCATATTGGGCAGGAGAGAGGACAGAGGGGCTTCTAATTTCTGAGCAAGTCATTGAGGAAAACCATAGATGCATCAAAATATAATGTGCAACTATAAAAGCTATTTCTTTTTAAAGACACTTTATCCACATATTGTATTTTAGACTTATTAAAAAGAAAACAAAATGATCTTTCTGATGAAATGAAATTCGTTTGTTCCCCTCTTAGCTAATTGTAATGATTCAAAATCACTCCTCATTCTTTCCTAATATTAAACTGTGTTTTTATCTCAGATACTCCAGTCTGTGGATGACTGAGTGTCACTTTCAGAGTTGATCTATGAGTGCTATGGCTACAGGTATTTCCATTCTTAGGTTACAATGGAGTGTTTAAACGCATACCTCATACTATGATACTATGCTTCCACTAATGTTTTGATTCTTATACTTACTTTCGTTTACTTACTTTTACAAATGAGAATCTTCTTTTAGTTTGTTTATAATGTCATACCTGAGTACTATGGTAACATTATTTCCACCCTCATTCTTCCTTCTCTACCTCTTCCTGTGTCTGTGCAACTTCCTCTCAAATTCACGACCTGTTATTCTATAATTATTAATTATTATTACATATACTATATGCTTGGTAGTCTTTACATTCTGAGCCATTTTGACAGTCCCATATGAAGATCTCTTTAACCTTGAAATTATACTTCCACAGCTAAATCTATGGATTGCATCTTTTCTCGTCAAACTAGCTAGTTTTGAACCCCAAGCCCAGTGTTTGCCCTACACAGGTACCACTAAACTATACTGGCACTTTCAGGTGGGTTGGATACTCTACTCCATAGCCTCACAGAACAGAGACATGGATAATCATCATTAAATTATTTACATAATTGTTGCTAAAGACTCTTATTATACAAAGTCAAAGTTGCCAAGTGTTTGATTTCTTTGACTTTCTGGTTGTTGCCTATGTCTAGTTTAATACCCTGCCTTTTACTCAATTGTGCAGGAAACCTAAAGTTCTGTTCGATTGGTGTGTGAAAAGGAAGACTTGCACAGTGCCCATTGTCAATGTGTTCTGCTCCCTCCATGATACCAAGACATAAACAGAGTTTTTACTGTGTAGCAGGCACTTATGAAACTGTTTAGATGTGGGGACATTTTCTCCTGAAGAACTTATAGCCAAGGTGTGAGCAGGGGGCTGTTACCTGAATTCAAATGGAGCTTGCCCCTACTCCCACCATTAGGATCTTGATCTTGTGCTGGGGCAACCCTACAATAGCCAAAGGCAAATCTTCTCTGCAGTGATACTACTCAGTTATTTCCCACTCTTCTCTTGCTTGGGCTATTTATCATTTTGACAAGCTTTACACCAGCATTTTGTGTCTATTCACCAGAGACTCATGCACACTCATGAATTATTTTGTCAGAACTTTGCCCTCATGTCTTACTTGAATCATGATAATGAGCTCATGAAGGGAAATATACAAAACACATCAGTTGGGAGCAATACAGAAAGGCAGTTCTAAGTGATGATTTGACTCAAAGTGGGCCTTTGTGACCCTGGTTACTTTGAGGTCCTAATTCAAGTTCTCACTCAGACAAAGCTTACCCATCCCTCTCTCTCTAAAAAGAGAATGGAAAAACAGAGTCTAAGCAAAGAGTTGCCATTCTGTATGTATGTATGTATATATATATATATATATATATATATATATATATATATGTGTGTGTGTGTGTGTGTGTGTGTATGTATATATATATATATATATGCATATATATGTAAATGTGTTTACAGTGGGTGCATTTCTGCTAAGCAGTCAGTACAATTACATTTTCTTGGGTTATTCAGTTTTTTAGGTACCTCGGAATGCTTTGCATCATTTATTTACATGCTGGTAATTCAATGGGTATATTCAGAGAGAAGAAAAAATATCACCAAGCAGATGTCTTCTACTCAAGGAATGGCATATTTGTTCTGTAGATTAAAAGCAACTGTGCTAGCTTAACTGGAGGATGCACCGCACCATTAGTGAAATTGTGGAGCTTCTGAGCTGTTGCTCAAACCATGTTCTGTCTACACCACAAATACTCTTCTATGTTGTCCCTGAAGTCTCTTCCAAGCTGGCAGAACCTTTGGGCCTGTGTCTGCACAGAAAGCGTGACGTGCCCAGGTCACCACAGGTCACCTTCACAGCCACTGTGCCTCCCTCCCTCCTTTCTTTTGCTTCTTGATGTGTAGTTCACACTTTTCAGAAGTGGAATCTTCTTATACAAAAACTCACACATAATTCAACTTATTTAAATTATGTTTTTCCAGTTGGCTCTGCTCTGACTTGTTTCTTTGCGTTTGAGGTTCTGTGCTTTTATTTATTTTTGTGATAATGTTGTATTTGTGTCATTGCTATTGTGAAGACACCTAGAGGATTGTGCTGTTGCCTGTATTGTGCCCCCACCAAAAAAAAAAAAAAAAATAGAACAACCTGGTTAAATTTTCAATTTCTTTCAGTACTTTATCAACTGTAATGTTGGAATATAAGAACAGATGCAGCTCAGTTAAGTACAATAATGCATAGTTGTGCTTATTCTTTGACAAAATTTACAACAATTAACAATCCAATCGCTTCAAGATGAGATATGACAACCATATTGACCTAACATATAATATAAGAACATGTAAGTAGTCCATGCTTTTACTAAAATTATGAATAATGTCATTTTAATGTAAAGTGCTTTTATGGAAACACACTTCCTTCTCAAATTAATGGATATAATTGATATAAGTATACTTTTACACAAAATGATGATTAACTTGAAGTCATGTAAAAGAAACTCCTATGTCCCCCTAGGAATTTAGTATCAAGCTGGAAAGCACTCTAGTCCCACTTTTTCATCAGAAGAGTAGCATGTATTTTTCATTGGCCATTATAAGATTATTTTAAAAAACAGTGTAGCTGTTTTAAACTTGAGAATCATTTTATGCGTGCGTTTATTGGAGTTTTCTAATATCACAAGTTTTATGGATTACCAACAAGGAAAGGGAATCTGTAAAGTGAAGAACTTGCCAATATATTGTCAAGTTTAAATATGATAAAATATGTCTTAATAGATGACTCTATTAGACAACTCTGATTCCATAGAAGAAAGCATCTTGACATGAGGAGTGCCATTATTTTGTGTTGATAATCTGTTGTATGAAGCCCTGAAGTGCTCCTCTCTCTCCCCTCTATGACATCACACCAAGCCATGCTTGTAGATTGGCTGTACCAATCAGTGCTCTATCCTGAGCACTGGATACCTTCTCACAGTAAGGGATGCATTTATCGACTTAGCTATTCTGATTATTTCATTGTAACAACTGAGTGTTCTTGTCTATTTCATAATGGCTTGAAATTACAAGGTGGTCCATTCTATTCAAGCAAGTTAAATAAGATGTGGCTTGGTTTAATTCTGACAGTAATTTTACAGAGATTGTCTCTGTAGCCATGCCGTAAATTGAATGTCAGTTTCTTCCTGCCAAATTTATCTAAACTGTTACGACTGAGTGAGATAGAGCCAGGCTGACTCCATGACAGGCTGCAAACTGGCAGTTTGGGAGACTAGGCCTAAGAATCTGTTTCTGAGAACTGGAAAAGTCCAAAACAAGTCAATTCCAAATCTCTGATTTGCCACTTTGTCTGCCACCCAATTAGACTTCACTTTCAAACATGGCTGCCTCCTTGCACAAACTAACCTTACCTTCATTGTGTGCTAAGGATGAGCCACACCACAAGTAGAAAAAGGGTTTTTCCAGTAAATAACACAATCTCAGCATTTCACAATGTGATCAAATATCCTACAACATTGCCAAAGGAGAGAGAGAGGGAGGAGAGGGAGGGAGGGAGGGAGGGAGGGAGAGAGAGAGAGAGAGAGAGAGAGAGAGAGAGAGAGAGAGAGAGAGAGGAAGGAAGGAAGGAAGGAAGGAAGGAAGGAAGGAAGAAATAACTCATGTTCTGCTTTATCCTTCAAATTTATGTGTGCATTTAATTTTACAGGGATTTCTTGTAGACTATCTCAAGTTGCTTAACCTTGGGTATGGGGTTGAATTCACTCATACATAAAGCACTTACAGACAAGACAGACACTAACAGTCTCATTGTATCATTTTCTCTCTGATAGCCTTTTCTTATTCAAATTCATAGTTTTGTTCTTTCCCTGGAATAGAGTTCCTCCTTTAAAATGCCCAATATCCTTTGCTTTTAAAAACATATATTTTTGAGTAAATTCACAAATTTCACTGATAGCCTACTCTGATAAGTAAAGCCCTGGGTGCATCTCCATTGGCTTGCTTTTATTATTGTAGAGCATGACTTTCTGTTTGTTTTCCTGAGTTTCATGAGTTTGAGTAAAAATGGATATTTATGTAACAGTAATGTTATTTCTAGATTCTGGAGTTTCCGCCACATGTTATGTTTTGCTCAATGCCTCGCCTAGAATTATGCTATGGCATCTGTCCTCTACACAGTACAGGTGAGGTCTGCTCACTTCATTCATCTGGTTCCCTGGGGTTTGCCTTTGGTCTGCATTTCCATTCATTCCTGTCACGTTTTCCACTTAACAGCTGATAAGGCTCTGGATTTCACTGTTGGGACAAAGCTGTCAATATATTCAATGGTTCTCCTGCAGATAAAATTATTATCCTCACAAATAAAGCGCACACGTGTGTGTGTGTGTGTGTGTGTGTTGTGAGAGCAGTGTCAGGCGAGGACAAACTTTCTAGCGTTTACCCTTACACACATCTCAGTTTTTCTTCATCTGTTATCTCTCCTTTCCTGTTTCAGTTCCCTGAAATGACTCATTTTATCTAATTTTAAGCTTTGCTTTTTAAAGGCAGGACTCACAGACACTTAGTGACCACATAGGCAGAAGTTTGCCTTCTGCAGCAATGGGAGAATTCTCTGAAATACTTTTTGCTTCTTACAGCCCAACAAGGTAAGTTAGATAAGACATTCCTGGCACAGGTTGTAGTCTGTTTTATTTCCTAATTGCACTTTTAGAAAGTGTTGCTTTGGGCAGCCATGTTAACTATTTTATTCTGAAGAACACGAGTGTGGTGGTTTGAGTAAGAAATCCTGCGTAGTAAATGTGTCTAGAATTCTGAGATCATTGTAAAGCATAGGGGATCTCCTTAGGAAAGACAATGCACAATTTCCTGAGTTAAATGGTCTGTATAGTTCTTTTGTTTAAGTACTTTTTTGTCCCTTCTTTGTGTGCTCAATGTTTTCAATTGTCTTTATTTAAATACATTTGAACAGGTCAGTTTTGGTGGGGAAAGGTTTATTTTGCTTATATTTGAATATCACTGCTGATCATTTTATCATTAAAGGTGATTAGGGCAGGAACTCTAACAAGTCAGGAAGCTAGGATAGAAGCAGATCCAGTGGTCATGGAGGAATGTTGTTTATCATGGCTCACTCGGTCTGCTCTCTTTCTTTCCTTCTTAATTAAAAATAGATTTTTTTCCATACAATATATTCTGATATGGCTTACCTTCCCCCACCTTCTACCAGATCCACTCTACTTCCCCCATGCAACCCAAATCCACACCTTTCTTTCGCTTTCTCATTAGAATATGAATGATCATCATAAAAAAATAATAAAAACAAAATAAGATAAAGTTAAAACAAACAAACCAGACTAGAAAAAAAATGGAAACCTAAAACTATAGAACCTTTCTAAAATATGTGTATACATGTGAAAGAAATCTAAATAGAATCACCTTGGAGGATAAAGCCCCGAGGATAAACTTGGAGGATAAAGCACCGAGGAGACATTTCTTATCACCAAATGAAATTTTCAGTGCCCAGATGGGTTGCATCTGGTCAAGTTGTTGACAAATGGAGTCCCATGGAAACACCCCCCCACACACACAAAAACAAACAAACAAACAAACAAACAAGAAGCTATGGCCAAGGCTATTGGCAAACTAGTGGTAAGTCTGTATTGCTGAAGACAACATGCAACAACTCATTGAACATGGAGAAGTCCAATGGGTCCCTCCAGAGAGCTCTCACCCTGCTAGTGTTCATGATACTGGAAGGTACACTGCATCCTACCAGAGAAGAAAGTTAAATAAACATCCACCCAACTCCAAGTCCTGTGATCTACAATGGTGACTAGCCTGTAAGATATGCTGGAACAACAGTGGCACAAACGTTGTGGGAGGTATCAACCATGATCTGATTGCAATTAAGGCCCATTCCATGTAGACCATGCTGACACTGCTCTGCCCAAAAACCTGACGCTAGATAAGCCACCTAGGGGAAAAGTAAAATACCAATGCATGGCTGAAGGAAGGTACCAATAAAATAATTCCTTACAACAATCTGCTATAGACATATATCAGTGCCTAGCTCAGCCATCACCAGAGAAGGAATTAGTAAATAATAATAATAATAATAATAATAACAACAACAACAATAATAGATACAAATACAGAGACACACAGCTGCACAACAGGCAAAGAGCAAGAGATCTTGGAACACTTGGTCCTGAATGGACTGACTCCATTAAATACCTCCCCATGGGGTTCTGTGGAAAGATTATTAGGAGAAGAGCAGAAAAAGACATCAAGGAGAGATACTACAGGAGTAAAGCACATATGATTTCAGAGATTGTGGCAGCTTGTTCAGGCCCTACACAGGTCTAAGCTAGATGGGGTCCCAGCAATAAATGGGGGAGTAGACACAAGCTCCAATCCCAAACCCAGAAACTATCTCCAATGAAAAAATGTTCAAGAAGGAAAATTTTGTTTTCTTCAACAGTCACTGGAAATGCAATTCTGAAGGGCTGATTTAAAATTTACAATGAAAGCTGACTATCTGAAACTCTCATTTCTGTCATTATTTAGTGTGTTGATCTATTGATTATTAATTACAGCTTATTTCCTGTCATTTATCATACTAGGTTGTAAACTTCTGTCTTGTTTTATGTGGAAAATCTTTTAGTGCAAGTATCAGCTCTCCAGACAAGACACACTGCTCTTGCCGCGTATCCTGGGACTCTGCACATCAAGTACCAAATAATTTCATGGTTTTGATCATTCTGTAACCATACAGGTAATGTAATTTTGAGCCCCCAAATTTATATTCAAAAGATATTCCTTTACAATTCCTAGGAAATATTGAAAATTGTATGTATGTATTTGCTTGTGTTTGAAGTGTGTGTGATAGGTGTGAGTGATGTATGTGATATGTGTGAGTGATATGTGTGTATGATGTGTATGTGTGGTGTGTGTGGTGTGATGCATGTGTGTGATGTATGTGGTGTGATGCATGTGTGTGATGTGTTTGAGTGATGTGTGTATGTGATGTGTGTGTGATGTGTGGGAGTGAAGTATGTGAGTAATATGTGTGCGATGTATGAGAGTGAAGTATGTGATGTGTGTGTGTGTGATGTTTATGAATGATGCATGTGTGTGATGTGTTTGAGTGATGTGTATTGTGTGATGTGTGTGTATGTGTTTGTGTGTGGGTGTGTGTGTGTGTGTGTGTGTTGAGTTTGAGTGATATGTGCCACACGTATGTGTAGAGGTCAGAGGACAGCTTTCAGAAGTCAATTCCTTATACCACGTGAGTCCCAAGGAACCAAAGAACTCAGCGTGTCAGACTTAGTTGCAAGTGACTTTGCTCATCTTGCTGACCCCTTAGAAACTTCTTTAAATCCTAAATCCAAGGCCAGGCCAGGCCGTATCCCATGACCCTCCACAGGTAAGTACAAATGCCTAGCTCACAATGTTATTCATTTCATTTCATTCTTTTATTCTGTATCATTTATTTATTTATATTGATTTATTTATGCTTGCACATGCCATACCATGGTCCTTGATGTGGAGAATGGCAGCAACTTTAGCCACTGAGTTAAGTTACTGGCATTGATGTTTAACCTATTTTCCAAGACTCAGGTTAGCATGCATAGCATACCTAAATTCAAATTCCTGTCTTTTAGAAGAACCCAGTATCTGTCCAGCTATACAGAAGTAACAGGGAAGCCCAAGACTGTGGGCTGTAGGTGTCCTTAAATTCCCTAGGATGTGTCTAGCTTCACAGTAAGCTCAATCTTCAGGTCTCAGTCTTTCTTATCAGCATCTGCATCCTCTGCTTAATTTTAAAGAACCTTGGCAGTGCACTGAATAATAAAACTTTGGTAATATTTTATATGGTTTTCCTAAGCTTTTCTTCATCTGCTATTAAAAACACACACACACACACACACACAATGTCATCTGAGTGCATTGAAGGATCTCTAGAGACTGAATTTTGGAATATCCTCTTTTCTTCCCTCCCTCCTCTCCCCACCTCTCCCAACATTCATCCTCCCTCCGTCCCTCCTTTTCTGTCCCTTTCCTTGACTATCAGCCTGTCCACCCTCTTCTTCCCTTCCCTTCCCTTCCCTTCCCTTCCCTTCCCTTCCCTTCCCTTCCCTTCCCTTCCCTTCCCTTCCCTTCCCTTCCCTTCCCTTCCCTCCCCTCCCCTCCCCTCCCCTCCCCTCCCCTCCCCTCCCCTCCCCTCCCCTCCCCTCCCCTCCCCTCCCTCCCTTCCTTCCTTCCTTCCTTCCTTCCTTTTTCCATTCTGTCTGCCCTTCTGTCTTTCTTTTTGGACAGGGTCTCACTCTGTAATCAAAGCTAGCTTGGAACTCACAATGCATCCCAGAATGGCCTCAAACTTGTGTCTGTTTTTCTGCTCCAGTCCCCCAAATTCTGTAATTACAGGCATGAGCCACAAAGTTCTGGAATTTTCTTAGTAGAAAAAAATCATGCAAGCATAACTTATATTTATTCACTGGTCTCATTTTTGCTAAGTATAATTTCCTAAACAATGTGTTACACTGGTTGAGTCATGCAGAATCTTGTTAAATAATTAGAGTGATTACATTATAGCCCATTCACAGTTCTGATGAGAATGATGTGTATTGCTTTATTTGGTCTTGGCTCTGCATTTGGAATAGCTGTCAATCATATGAATGTCCCACTTTTTGTAGTAGAGTAATTTTTAGTCATAAATAAGTATAAAATATTGCCAATATATTTTTCTTTTACTCTTGAGACAGCTGCTAGGTTGTAGTATTTATAACCTTTTATGTTAAGAATTGGGGTCTCTTACCAGAAGCAGTGTTCCCAGAATGTCCACCCAGGCCAGTTTGTGGTAACAAGAGAAACATGACTTTTACTGCTACTGCATGGAACAAGATTTTTTTTTTTTCTCAAAGAGAGACAAGATCAGGATTCCTCAGTAGTGGACTTTAGTAGCCACATTCTTTAGGTCTTGTTTCATGGGTACTTTGGTTGATACAGGGTGATGATCTATCTGTAACCCCTTTTTGATGCAATAAAGTATCTTGGGGTCTTGGCCACCAAAAGCTGGGACTATGACCACAGATCATATGATAGCTTAGTCTAATCCAATATAAAATCTCAGAGAAGACCTTTCATAAGGAATGATACTGGCAAATAAGGCAAGACAGGCAGCACACGGTGATTATATCTTTTCTCTTACAAGAAAACGTCTCACATCTTAGTATGCACATTCCTACGTCACAGTACAGGAGTTAGGACAGTACACACCAAGTTTTATTATTATTATTATTATTATTATTATTATTATTATTATTATCATTATTAGTTTTTAAGTATTTAACTAGTTTGCATTCTGAAATTGCAAGTGTTGCTGAGATAGAATAAATGCTGTGGTCCCAGGTCACTCATCCATATGCTGTAACCCAGTCTCTGCAATGTGAAAGGATGAAAAGATGGAGTCTCAGGGAGACAAACCAGAGCTCACTATGAATAGGATTTCAATTGTCTTAAGAGTTCTGAGACAATTTACAGCTCCTGCTACAGCATGAAACACAATGAGAGGCACTATTTGTATTGCCTAAGCATAGGCTTATCCGCCCAATGATCTTGTGAGATCAATGCCTGGACCTTGGTCTCTCCAGTCTTCAGAACTGTAAGAGATAAATTTTGTTGCTTATAAACTATGTAACATATGATAGTTTCTATAGTAATCTGGACTAACACACATACATACGCACACATGTTCACATACGTATAACTGTTTGATTACTTCAAGTTTTATTTCTGTACACAGAAAGGGCTTTGATATATGTTATTTTAATTTTACCATTTTTTATCATGTATATTTTTTCTTGATAATTTTGTGCAACTAATAAATTTAAAACAAATATGTGCTTATTTTATTTTCTGGAAGGATGATGTAAGTATAGTTGGTAATGTTGTCCCATTCAAACTTTTGCCAACTCTTCCTGCCTTTTCTATCTTTCTGAAAGGACACATATTTCAAAGTGTTTGCATGTTTAACATTTGTATTTATTAGTGGTTTTACTGAGGAGACCCCTACATACTATGTTATATTCTTTTCTAGAGTTACATAATATTCACCAATATGAATAAAGCACAATTTATTTGAAAATCCTTAAATTAGTAGTCAAACGAGATAGGAAAATATTTTATTTTTAACTCACTAGGTCATTCTAATTTATCTTTCTAGACAGTGAATATCTTGGCACGTGTGATGGTCCACACCTTTAGTTCCAGAATTCAGGAGACAGAGACACATGGATCCTTGTGAGTTTGAAGCCAGCCTGGTCTACATAGTGAGTTCCCAGGTAGCAAGTTCTACATAATGAGACCTTGTCTCAAACAAACAAACAAACAAACAAACCAAAAACATCAGTGAAAATCTCATATAAATTATATTGATCTATTTATGTTTAGACTTATAAAATAAATTTATTATTGTGCAGAGGCAGTATGATATATATGACCAAAGTTTTTGTACAAGTTTATAGTAACATACTCCAGTCAATAAACATGAAGGCTACCGTTTTCTTATGTTATCTTTATTGGTTAATTCTATTTTATTGTCAATAAAATAAGCATGAAACTCTAATGTAATTGTTTTCACAGCTATAATTATAGAATATTATTTAATCAATTAGAATGTTCACTTTCAATGTGTTTATTTTCTTGAGTGTTTAGATAATTAAAAATATTTTTATAAAATTACTTTCTTTTTATAAATGTGCAGAAACATATCATTACTCAAAATATCATCTTTTTATTATATGAGTTGCCCAAAATTCTTCACCTAAACACCATTTGATATGATATTTTTATGCAACTTCTAAAGGATCCATTGTATTAGGTGTAATTTATTTACTGAAGACAAACCAAAATAGTACAACGGAGCAATTTCTCACAATTTGAACAGACCCAGAAAGTCATGACTCAAATCAAAACCTTATCCACTGCTTTCCTTATTTACTGTTCCTTTTTCCTGACCAAAATTAAACTCTGTTTTCTAACCAAGTGTTACATTAGCTATTTTTAAAAGTTCATGTATATTATCTATACATGGGACATGCAACTCTCATTGCATCAATGCTCATATTTATAAATACTAGAAATATCCATTCTCCAGTGTTGTTCTTCCCTTTTTTACCTATCCTTTAATTAAATGCCACTCTTCTGCCTTAACCACTCCCTACAGTGTTCACTAATTTGGAGTTTTGACTATCATTTGTCTTTTATCTCCCTCCATGGGACTCTCTCTTTGCTCTATGCTGAAGAAAGTATCTCCTGGCACATCATCTTCTTTAGACCACACTTTTCCATCGTTTAATTTCCACATCAACAAACAGCATGTCTATTTTTGCCATTTTTTCTTTTTCCATTTCCTTAGAAATATTTTTATTATTCTTTTATTCATTACTCAACAGCCTTACTTGATGTCTTAGATGCCTTTTTCTGTTCTATCCAGCTTCATGCTTACAGTCTCTTGTGAATGTTTACGATGAGTTCCATTGATTATGGAAACATTTCAACCATCATATCTTCAACAATGGCATACACATTCCTTGCTTTTTAACTTATACTAAAATTCTAAATGGATACCTCTCAAAGTGTAATGGGCACCTTTTATTCTTCTCTCTGTATCTTTCACTTTCTGCTTGCTTTTTCTTATGTAGTCATTCTGTTTATTTCTTAGGATCTATCGTTCATGATACGTTATCTGTCCATGGTAATCCTTGCCATTAAATCTACTCCTTATTGCAACTACTATATTTTTAATCATTGAATCTAAACCTATGAAAATTTTCGTTTTTCTAGTACTGTTGGAGCTTTCCCATAATTTGGTATAAGGCAATAAATATTAATTATATTAATAATATTTTTGTTTACAGTGGTCACATTATTTACTCTCAAGATTCCAACATTTCCTATTTGTTTCATTTCAGTTTATTTAGCTTCCGTTTATTCATCTTTTAAGGAATGTAGCTCCTCATTTTTTTTAGAGCATCCCAAATAAATCTCTGAAGATCTGTTTTTCTCCTATGGTGTGAACTGACATTCAAATGCTGGTTTTATTGTGATCTATTTTTAAGTATCATATTGAAGTGTTCTAAGATATTGATTAGTATGGTTATTTTGAGGTCTCCAGCTCCTTGTATATGCTCCCCCCTCTATTATCTCTATCCTTAGGTGACTTTCTCCTCCAGGCCGAGTAGCAGTTGCCTAGATCCAATACCAGGGCCTCAAATGTAATACTAAGCCTCATGCGGGTCTTTCCGGACTGTGTGTTCTTTTATTGCTTCAGGAAATTATACTTGGATCTTAAAGCAGTGGTAGCTTAGTTTCACTTTTCAGAGACAAAGTGCTAACGTTCTGATTCTTGCTTCCCTACCTCGAAGGCTCCACTCTCAACTTGGATTACTCCGCCCATAGCAGTAGCCTCTGTCTAGAGCCAGAGAACTGACTTTGATTTGCTATCTGGTGCAGGGCCATTTATTGCCTGTGTCATTTCATGACTCAGATTCTCACCTTCTACTGGTTAGAGTCCAGAAAGCCTCTGTATTATCCACTATTTAGAAGTTGTTTTCTTGGTGATGCACAGAGCTAGTCATCTTGGTTTTGAGTCAGATAACAAATGTTAAATATTCTTTTTCTATGTGTTCTCTATCATTCCTCAGTGTTAAGAGTAGATGTTTCTATATGCTAAGGAGCAGAGTTAGTGCATCAAGTGGGTCAGATATCATATTCCTATACCCAGAGTTTAAAAGATACATTCAGATATCTCAGTTTGTTTGATTATTCACACACAACTGCATATACCAGTTATGCATATGAAATAATATATAATAAATTCTCTCCAGACACTAATGACCACACCCTTGCAGTGACCTATATCACCTTTATTCTGGAGATTAAGAAGTCCTTATATCTGACAAGAGGAGCAGAAAATATAGTTGAATAAAATTGCAAATGAAAGTCTCCTAATTTTTATTTTCAGTAAAGTGCTACTTAACATGTAAAGTAGACTTTTTCTTCTTTCAAAACGTTTGCCAACCATTTACTAATGAATGCTTTTTAAATCTATTGCCAGAGCCTTAAAGACATAGGAAATTACATTTTTCCCCACTATACCTATGGAGAAACAGCAACAGATCCAGGCTAACCTGGATAAAAGTAAAAGCTTTATTTTAAAACTAGATGAACATTCTTTCTGCTAAATTAGCATCTTCTACTTGCAAATCTTTTATTATTAATCATGTAATAGACAGGCATTAAGTGTCCTTTAAAGGGTACATGGAGGATGTCACTTCTCCAAGTCTCAGGAGGATGAAAAAAGAGAAAAGAAAAATCAAGGAAATGGGAAGGGATGTATAAGGAAAGTGATGTATGGAGAAAGGCTGTAGATGAAAAGGGATGCATATCATAACTGTCCCTTTTACTGTATACTCCAAGGAACCTATCTTTCCTTTACTATACATCCAAGGAACTTATCTTTCCTTGCCAGATTGCATTTTTACAAATGTATGTAAAAAGTCAAACATGTTCCATTCTGACGACGGCACAGGCTACTTCCTAAATCTATAGGGACCACACTATTTTATTTTATATATTGTATATTTTATTCCATTGTTCAGATTTATTTATTTTATCCATTTATCTATGTATCTATCTATTTATTTATTTATTATAATGCTTTTTTTTATAATTTTTTCATCTTAAACAAACCATATATTCGTTTCTTCCTACAATTTTGATGTTCAAACCCTCTATGGTACACATCAAATCTTCAATCTTCAGTCCTTAAGTCTAGAGTAAGACAGGCAGCATTCACTATAAAGACACACTCTCTGGGCCTCTCCCTGTTCATATACTTGAAAGTGGACCCCAAACCTTACCTTTCTCCCAGTGGCTTGCTTTGATTAGTTGACTTATGGTAATGATCCCTGGGTTGCATGCTGCTAATGAAGGGATGAGGACTTTGGGATGTGACACTGATCATCGTTTTACATTTGTAGCCTGTATGTGTTCAGAGCAGAACTTGCAGGTCCATCATTTTCCTGGACCTTCATCCTTCCACCTGGAGATAACTAACTGCGTGACTAGTGGAGGAATTATGAAGTCATGTGTACTGTTTAGCTCTTCGGGTTCTGTTTAATTATCTTTGAATTATTAACGAAAATGAAGATAATTGATAATTGCTTTATTAATTATCTTTCCTTATCCTGACTATCCACCTGAGGACATTGTGACAGTGAGCAGATCAAGAGAGATAACGAGTGAAGGAATAGATGATACCCCAAGGTGGAGTGGTGAAGGAGCAGGAAAAGAGATGGAAGCTTCGCCAGCTTCCACTGAACAGTGAGAATCCTGCTCACTTTCCTTCCAGTAAGGAATGGTATCAGGCTGTTCCTCCTGCACTGCCACAAAGGCCACCAAGTGATGAGATGTGGAAATTGTTGCATTTCTGATACTAAAGGCCAAAGTCATATTGCTCAAAGGTTGCCTGTTCCTCTGACTGCAAAGGTTGCATCTGCTTTGAGCTAACACATATTGTCTTTTCTAATCAAAGCTTATTATTTTGAAAGCACCAATGCATTAATTTTACTGTCAGAGACTTGTGTGCTTGTTATTATTTTTAAGTTCTTTTCATTCTTCAGTGTGGCTGCTAGAGCTGAATCTCTGGAACTCTAGCGCTCAGGAAGGATTCCTGGGGTTCAAGTAGGAAGGCACACTTGCAGTGTCAGGAAAAACCTGTTTAGTTGGAGTCTTATCTCGGTGCCCCGCTGCCCTTTTTAAACAAATGTATTGGATTTTCGCACTTTATTGCTGCTTCATAGCCCAATCTCTAAAATAGACCTCTCTAATTTTGTCTGTCTGTGAGAGAGAGTTTACTTAACAAACGACCCCATATTGCCTTTTACAGGGTAGGTTGTTAACCTGGATTATTGTACACACACAGAACATCCCATGTGAGCCACTCAGAGCTTTTAACACCCGGTCCTCTCCTCTGCTTTCCAGCACGTTCATGGATCCAGTGCTGGGCTGTAACCATACAGGGCTGAATAAATGACAGTATGCTCATGGTAAGCTTCATGCATTTCTGAAATGTGTCACTCTGATTGAACACGACTGTCCTGGGAAATGACTGGCATGCAGTATTCCCAGAGGAAATGTGTAAAATATCTCATTTAATTGTCTTGCCAAGTTCACGGATTGAAGTTGCCAGCTGTTGCCCTTTTGTCCGGTTGATTTTTAGTCTCTCCACATGTATTAGCATAATTGTATGATTAAATAGAGACAATGGCTTTTTATCACAAACATCCAACAGTTGCAGAGCTAGAGGTAGATATTAGTTGCATAAACAGTGGGCAGGTTCAAGGGAGGAGAAGCTGCAATATTGTATCACAAATGTTGGGGGATAACTGGTCCGTGACCCATGCCCAAGAGAACCAAGTTATTTTAAGCTCCTAAAAAAATTAATTTTAACATCCATTAAAACTCAGATTTCCCACTAAGCCCATAGATGAGGTAACCTCTAGGACAGATATACTTTATATAGCAATTCCAGTTCTGAAGCCTTACAATGATCTTTAGCCTCTCTCTTCAGATGTATCTGTGCTCTGTCTCTAAAGATCTTGATCTCACTGGCTTCACCATTTTGCTTTTGTTTCTGTTTTAAATGAGTCACATGCAGATCTTGAGACAGGATAATCTACTGTTTCGGGCAGCCAAAACATCACCTCTTCATTTGAATGCCTTCCTGTCAAAAGTCATATATATTTTTTTAAGTACTGATGTTAATTTTCAGTAATCTACATTTAAAAAAATCTTACTCATATATCTATCTTCATCAGGAGTAGAGTTACCTCCATAACTTTAATAATTTTATGGGATTTCAAGAAGGAAAGCCACCTCCTTGGCAAGCCATTCCATGTAAACATCGCATCTTCCTTCTGCATTGTATAGAAGTTGTTTCCCTATCTCTACCTTATGCACTTTCCTTGGAGTTTTGCCACTTACAGAGTTTTGCCACAAGCAGATTAGCTAATAACTCTCCCAATGTACTAGAATAGCTTGCCAGCTTGACACAAACTTCACCAGGGAAGAAGGAACTTCAACTGAAGCATTTCCTCCAATTGTGTTGAAATTGAAGAGCTCATGACTGGGACCAATGCTCTCCTAGAAGAGGCCTTACCTTCTTCGCCTTTTGACTCTGTGGTGACAGGGGACAGGACACCATCAGGAAATGGGTCCTCAATGCATGCTAAATCTGACATCACTTTAATCTCAGGTTTTCTAACATTCATAGCTGCTAGAAATAAATTTATATTATTTAGAACCTGATAATTCTTCAGTATTTTGTTACAGCAGCCTGGCCCTTCTAAGACATACTGGGTTATAGTTAGTATTATAGCTTAATTATAATTCTAAAATAATCTCTCTGCAACACAGTGTGCTTCATAAACAATTATTTCAATTCCAGAAGACACAGCATTCATTTCCAGTGCACTTGAGCAACTTGTATTCAAAAATCATAGGATGTCACAGAAGTTGATGATTTAAAAAATGTCATTAGTTATACAGTTCGGTCAAATAATATCAGTTTTCCGTAGAGGAAACAGGAGGGTCTGGCTTACCCTAAGCCCACCAGTCAGCTCTTGGCAGTGTGAGGCTGAGTTGCTTTGTGACCAGATTCTCAGGCTTGTTGTCTTCTTCCTCTCCTCCCTCCTCTTCTTTACAGTGTGTGTGTAAGCAGGTGAGGTGCATGGTGTGTGTGTGTGTGTGTGTGTGTGTGTGTGTGTGTGTATGCGCAAGCGCACTAGTGAGTGTATGTGCATGAAAGGGTGTTTAAGGCATGCTTGTCGATACTAGAGAACCCATCTCGAGAACCGGTGCTCACCTTTCACTCCTGGTTCCTTGGGATCAAGCTCAAGTGGCAAGCTTATGCTGCAAGCAGTTTTACCCATGATTCATCTCACTTTTACCCATGATTCATCTCACTAGCCCCAGTTCTTGCATGGCATGCTGTTGCTCCTGGGACAGAGGTCCTAATCGCGAATGATAACCACTCAACTGTTTTGTCCAAATAGATATGGTTATCTACACAAAAATAAACAGCTGTACAGGATTTAAACTAGTGGAAGTTATACACATGCATGAAATTCATGTGTGTGGCATAATTTATATGCAGTGTAAAATATAGGGCGTGCAACACTTCAGGTAACACTGAAGGTACAGCGTCTGCTCAGCCCATAATTAAATAAGCCTCGCTGACCAGACAGACATGCCCATGGCTAGCTCTGTGGATGTAGAATTACAGAAAATGGTTCTTGTTCCTGATGTTCCGCAACCATTTACTTACATCAGCCTTGGGCAATTTTCTTCTAAAGTCAAATTCATTGTCCTTACCTACCAATAGTGATAATATATCAGCTTTGTAGAGTCTTCTTTAAAAACATGTATGAAGACCCACTCCTTAAGATTAGGATTTGTTCAATGGTAATTTTGTTTTTCCACCATTTCATTCATCATATTTTCTAGAATTATTAATGTCAAACTAGCTTATCTATTTTTCAGATTCCCAAAATAAACTGACTTTATTTTTTGCTCCCTGTGGGGACAATAAAGAGAATTAACTATGGTCATAGAATATTGAAAATATAACTAAATTTTTCTTTCTTTCTTTTTAAACAGAAATGCTCATTTGTAAGGGGACTGTCACATAGTCTTCAGCCATACAGGAAGGCAGGCAATGAATGAGTAGTTTCTGGGAGACAGGTGAGGCGTATTTGGTAGATTAATTCTCAATTCACCTTCTCAGAAGGAAAGGACAAACCCCTCATTTACCAAGATTCTAAAGAGATTTCCAGGCAAGTCCCTGGCCAGGCCCCACATCAGTCTTTGCTTTGAAGTATCTGTTCCCCAGGGTTTGGTTTTCTCCACCAGGACCTAAACTTGTTATTGAGCTGCAAGAGCTCTGTAGGAAAAAATCAGCTCCTTCCGCTGACGTGCACAAGCCTGGTGTCTGCAGAGAGGGATGGCCTACCTGTTTATCGGGTAATCAATCTTTGTCTATCATCCCCTTTGTCTTTGGGAGCAAGTAAGTTAGTGTGATTACCTCCTTCACAACAATCTCTCCACCTCAAACCATTTTTTTTTTCCATACAGAGGTGTTTGGGAGCAGGTTGCACTTGGACAAGATTTTTGTTGTTGTTGTTGTTTGTGTGTGTGCATGTGTGGGCTAGTGAGCTTGGTAGCCATTGAGGAATCACTTGCCAATGCTGTCTTTTAATTGAAGCTTTCCATCTGTATTGAGAACCCAGATTTCTGACCAGCTGAGTACAGGGGACATTTTGAAAGCTTCTGACAGAAAGCCATGGTCTGACTGTGGAGACCTGGACAGGAAGCCAACGGTCTTGGGGAAGGGGGTTGTCGTCTGTAGCTGGTTGCCTGCTCCAGCGGATGGGGTAAAGAGACAACTTTGAGGCCCTTCCAAGATCAGGTAAAGATCAAGCCATCTAATAAAAGGGGACTGGGAAGGGAGGGGTGGTGTGCTTAAACAAATGTTCCCTTTCTTTCTTCTCTGAAGACTTTGAGCAGGTCTCCTTTTGAACTTTACTTACTTACTAGAAAGGCAATTTCGAGGGCCTGAATTGGAATGAACAAAACCACATTAAGTGGTCAGATGTGAAGCAGTTTTGAGAACTTTTGAGATTCCAGAGCGGCAAGTATTAAAAAAAAAAAAAAAAAAAAAAAAAGGTTTTGCTTCCTTAAAGTAAAATTTGATCCCATACATCCCCAGAAGCCCTCGATTCATTTCCCTCTTCGTTTTCACATTTGGGCACAGTTGAAGCTTATCATTGCCCCCACCCCCCACCCCCACCCTCTTTTCTCCCTAGCGCCCGTCCCGTCCTCCCCAGGACTGCGGGTAAAAGTGGAACTCAAAGTTGAGCGAAACCTTGGTTTCCTGGAAGCCGCTGTCTCACTCAGAGTTAGCAAGCCAGACGCCCACATTCTGCCGCTGGGCGCTCGCCTCCAAGAGGCCGGGCTGCTCGGCACAGCTTGCGCTCGCGCATCCTCGCCTCCGGCCGCCGGGCTCGGGCGCGCTGCAATCCCGCACGCGCGGGGGCCTCTGCAGCGGGGAGGCGGTGCCCGCACGTGCGGCGGCTGCGGACTCACCTGCGCCTCCCGAGCCCGGCCCCGCCCATCGCCCCGCCCCGGCGTGACTCATTGGCCGCCGCTCGGAGGGGTGGAGCAGAGGCGGCCCCGGGGCTCATTAGCGATGCGGTCTCCAGGCTCGGTTTGGTAGTCCCGGACCCGGAGCGGAGCTGGGGCTGCGGGCCGCTTAGCGGGGACGGCGGGCGGCGCCGCAGGAGGCGATGGGGGCGCGCGCTGCGTCCCGCTGCCCATCTGATATCCCTGTTCCGCTGCTGTAGGGAGCGGCGGTGGGGAAAAAGAGACTCGCCACAGACCACCACCTCCGGGGAAACCTACTGGCGTTGGCTCCCTGCCGTCGTTCCTCGCGGACTTCCAGGGCGTGGAAGAGGAGCGAATCCTGAGAGGAGCTCGGAGCATGGGGACAGGGGCTGCAGACGGCAGCCGCGGGGCGCGCCGGTGGCTCCCATGGCTAGGACTCTTTTTCTGGGCGGCGGGGGCTGCGGCTGCCCGAGGTAAGCGCTGGGTGGACAGCGGTGCGCGAGGGGAGCGGGACTCTCACCTTCGGCGTGGGTTTCCCAAGTTGTTCTGGCTTCTCTCCGCGCGCGTAGCCCGACTCAGTGGGAACCGTGTTAGAGGAGCTCCAGGGGACCACTGCCTTTCAACCCAAGTTTGCTATCTGCAGTAATCCTACAGGTTGCTCTGACCGGGCCCCCCCCCCCCTTGAGTTTGCACCCGCTGAGATTTTCCAACCTCCCTCCCCACCCTCCGCCCCTCAATTGTTGCAGACTGGAAAACTCGTCTTCCCTATATCCTCTCTCGCCTTGGTCCTCTCCACTTTTCCTTCTTGGGCGAGCTCGTCCCTGGGTGGGAGCCCACGGTGATGTTCGAGAGTGCATAGGGAAAGAGGCATGCCCGTGGGTTCCAATAGAGACTGCGCTTTTTTTCCCCTTCAGGGGGAAGCATCCAAGCTGGTCACTTCGCTCTGCACCAAGCCCCTCGGGCGACCCTAGTCTTGGCTCTAAGCCAGCAGTGGTTTTGCCTTACAGAATCTGCGAGGGGGCAAGAGCTCTGGGGAGTGTGTACCCTGGGGTTTAACTGCGCCTGCAGTGCCCAGCCGGATAAGCAGTTGGCCGGAGGGAGGCTGTACTCTCGGCGCATCCTCTCCCTATCGGGTGCTTATACCAGCTTAGAAGCGCGGGCCCTACTGAGCAGCAGGGAAATTTAGAAGCAGAGATTTCTCTGCTTCTAATAAGCTCAGGAGCCCCCCCCCCCCCCCCCACACACACACACATACACACACTCTTTTTCTAGATCCGCTGCACTCCAGCAGAGCATCAACTTAAAGATAAACCACACGGACCTGTTTTGAAGCTGATCACAGGCAGTTCCAGACAGCCCCAGTGCTGTGGCTACCTTTGAAATAATCTAGAAGCTTCCCTTTCCCTGCCCTTCTTTACCTTTCTTCTTTGCTGCTTGCCATCCAGCCGGCTTAGAATATGTAATTGCATTAAATGATTTACCTAACGCTTGTCTAGCAAGAGGTGGCACCGGGCTAACCACCTCTCCTTCTGTTCTGTCTCTTGAACATATCGCTAGTAGCTGTGAGGCCTTTGGAAGGGTTGACAAAGATGCCAAGAACCGGTATAATCTCATTTTTTTTAATAGAAGCTAACGGTGTTAGGAGCAGCGATACCGCCTGGAAAGAGGAATTAAAAGGGTGGATAGAGGTTTTCAGCAGTATGATCCTATTCTATGCCTATTTGCATTTCATTTCCTGAACTTTTTCACCCTCCCCTTTTCTTTTTATAATGGAGCAGGCTTTCAAAAATAAGGAAAGGCTTTAAATACGAGTGATTGTTAGAGTGAGGCGTGTTTCTTTCTCTTGTTGGAGGAGCCTGGGCTTCAGCCATTTAGTATACTACGGGGGAACTAGAGACTGCCTAACTGCTCAGGCAACTCTTGAGTGTTTTCTATTCTGTTAGGGGGAAAGCAGGGGTGCCAGGGGTCGGTGCTTTGCCCCTCTCTTTCTCCTACATGAGGCCTGAAATGTCCGAGTTACTACTTTCTAGTCACAGCATGGGATCGCTCATGATGACTGACTCCAGATACTGACCCTCAGAATCTGGTTTGTGGAGTTGTCTTTAAGCCAGCTCAAAACAAGAGGTGGGGACACACGCCAGCAGCCTTTTGGATGCGGTTTTGCTGGCTGTGAACGAAGGCTAGCACCTCTTGTCTGCAAGCTGTTCTGTAAAGGTCTCCTGGAAAACATACTGTACACTCTGCAGGCTTAGTTACAACAAATGCCTTGCACAGATCATAGAAAATGCCCAAGACACATGGAGCAGTAAATCTGAGTAATGCTTCCCTTGTCATGGTTTCTATTCACCTTTAGCAGCTTTGGAAGATACTTCAAGAAATGAGCATTAAGCCGGCTACCAAACCAGTGCATTCTCTCGCACCTGGCTTTGGGCAGGTGGGCACACACAGTAGAAGTTTCCAAATCACAGACGTTCTCTGTATTACGTTCTATCATTTAGGCAAGGTATGGTGCATTAAACCTGGGATGCTGCGGACTTGTGTAGCATCCCTCTGTAGTAGTCTCACTGTGTTGTGTATGGTTGGTTGGTTCTATAGGTAATTTCTGTATTTGCAAGTTAAATAGTTTGTATTTTGAAGCACTTTTCCTTTTGTGGTGCTGGGGGCGGGGGACATGGACCCAGTGCGCCTGGCATAAGCCGGGCAAGTACTCTCTCAGTGATCCATAACTGTAGCCCATCAAAGAGCTCTCTTGTGGATTTGATCCAACATGCCATCACTTAGTTACCAAGCCATATAGAATTACACTATTTGCTTTGGTGGTGCAGTACTATGAGATCAGCAACACTATTCTTACCATATTTACCAGATATCCATTTCCATGACACTAGTACCATCTTCTTCCCCTCTAACTTTTCTCTGCTTCAATACCTGCTATTAAAACCTCTAGAAACCTGGACTTAATTTTGAATGATTGGTTTCACATATACTCCGTGAGGAAATACACACTTAGGACAAGGCTCTGCACAAAGGAAGTAGCCCTGACACAGGGCGTCATTCGATTTTCCACCTTACTAAGGCTTTTGCCTTCAGAGAGCAAGTTTTATTCCTCCTGGTAAAGTATAAGGATAGCACTTCTGATACCATCATGATGGTAGGTTTGACACTTTACACCTTAGACGAAGGATGCTTAAAAGTTACTTGTGACCTGCCAAGTGCTAATTGACTCCACATCCTGTCATACTGACTTGTTTTTATTCTTAGAAGAGTGTGCGGCTGATGGAGTTGCGATTTGCACTAGATTCTGTGCAGAAGAGATCATGTCATTAAGTGGGCTAGATGGTTGGCATAAGCCCCTGATAACTAGAGGGGTACAAGGATAGCGCTTAACACTTAAGTTATAGGCACTGAGGGTCACATGTCTTACACATGCTCACGCCCTTCAGTCCACATCTTAGAGCTGTTGGCATTTTGGTAATGTGATCTGGGAATGCTTCCTGCAATTCAAAGGTACATTCATTCTGATCACAAGACCTAAGGCAAAGCACCGCCTCCCTCCCAGCCCTCCTAACTTCCTGCCAGGTCTTTGCTGGTTCACAGGTTGTGTTGTTGGTGAGAGAGCAGCACTGTGGTACCGTCTCCTCATGCACAAGAGATCCCTTTTCAGCATCTCAGTCTTGAAGGGACATTAATTGTTTTGACTTGTCTGAGGAAAGGAGTGAAGGCCCCTGAACTCTTTTCTTCATGTTCTTTCTCACTCTGTGAGTGACCCAAGTATGAGTCTCACTCTTGAGGTAGTGCTCTGAAGTGTCAGGAGACCCACCAGATGACAAGGCTTCTCCCTGGGGGCTTTTGAGACTTACAGGGTCGGTCAGGAGGATGTAGACCAGCCTTGCTAGGGAATGAAAGGCTCACTTCGCTCCTCTTTCCTAGGTGACTTGTAAACTTGTGTGTGTGTGTGTGTGTGTGTGTGTGTGTGTGTGTGTTTTCATTCCATGAATATTGTACCTTAGAACATTGCCAACACGGAGATTTATGAAGGAATCTGTTACCTGGGACATAACAGCTATTTGATATCAGTCTCTACTGCTATTTTGTTTTGTTTTAGACATTTCGAGTATAGACCCACCCCACATGTATGAACATTGAATCCCAGCATTGACCCCTCAAAGGAAGTAGTAGTCATGTGGAGGACCCCCTTAATGAAAGGCTCAAGTTTGGGCTATCTTTATGGATTATACCTTTGCCAACCATCCTGATTGCCTTGTCCCAGGCAATGCCTTCTGAGTGACACTGCCCCTGTCATCTCCCTCAGCCTATTCTGATGCTGTCATAACCTAACTATGAAACAGAACAAAGACAGAATCTCCCCTAGTCCACCCTAAGTCACATGGGTCACATAAAAGTCATGTGCTCATTTTTCATTTAAGGTGTGTATTCGAATGTTCATGCATATGGAGACCAGAGGTTGACATGTGTAAACCTTCAATCACCCTCCATCTTTCTTATTAATTTTAATTTTTAAATTGCATTTATTTATTCACACACATGAGAGAGGAAGGTAGGGAGGGGGAGGGGGAGGGGAGGGAGAGGGAAAGGGAGGAGATCATGCATGTTTGCCATAGTGCCCATGAGGAAGCCAGAGGAAAACTTGCAGAAGTTTTCTGTTCTTTCCCCACTGTGAACCAGAGGGATTGATAGCAGACTGATAGCAGGCCATCAGGCTCGGAAGCCAGCACCTTTACTAACTGAGATCCTGGCTGGCTCACTCAGCTCATGTCACAGGCTCTCTCACTGGACCTGGAGCTCATTATTGGCTAGGATGGCTATCCACAGGCACCAGGGATGTCCCGTCTATGCCTCCCTAGTTCTAGGGCTATGGACTGTGCCGCTTTTGGAACCCCACTTCTAAGTGAATGCTGGAGCTCCATGCTCAGTGAGCTACCTCTACTCTTTACCTTTCATTTTTATATTGTTGCCCTGAGAACAGTCATTTACTCTGCATGCTGGTTATTCTTTAAAAGAAGGTTTTTTTTAAAAAATTAATTAAGCTATTTATTTATGTTGCCTTCTGATTGCAGCTTCCCCTCCCTCCTCTTCTCCAAGTCCTCCCCTCTTCCTCCTCCCTCCTCCCCCTCTCCCCTCTATCCTTTCCTCCTCCTCCCATGGATATCAACCAGCCTTGGCATATCAGGTTGCAGTAAAACTAGGTGCATCTTCTTTTATTGAGGCTAGACAAGGCAGCCCAGTTAGGGCAAAGGGAACCAAAGGCAAGCAAAGAAGTTAGAGACAGCACCTTCTACCACTTAAGGAGTCCCACATGAAGAAGGCATTTTAATATATTAGGTATAAAGTAATTTTGATATTATTCAGTGCATACCATTAATTGTTCTGAATGTGTTATTCATATCAGTTCATTTATTCCTTATAATGACTCTTTGGGGCAAAGGTAATTTTTTTAAGCTAGGAAGGGAGGGGCACAGTGGGGTTAAATAAAACCCCAAGGCCATGGATGGAGGAGTTGGGATATGCTAGATCTTAAACCTAGCCAGTCTGAATTAAGAGCTCACAATATACAGTGCAGCTAAGCTGGGCTGAAAATAAAAGTGGTCTCTTGCATTTTATTGACAAAAGCCCTAAAATGATATCTTCATAAGTATCCAGAATTGTAGAGGAATTTCAAGTAGCTTAAATATATCTGTGAATATATTCAGATAAATCTAAGAGATTTATGTTGTATGAAAACAACATCCTTAACAGCATTCAGCTTAGTATACTTTGGGATTGGAATCACGCTTAAAATGCTGAATACCAGTTTCTAATATGATAGCTTGCCTTTTTTTTTTTCCTCGCAGTCTTGAGTGTCAACAGAAAATATTACTCTGATTGAATACACCATCCATGGAATGGCAGCTCCCAAAAGACTATTTGTTGCATGTCTTGTATTTTTAGCCTTGTTTGCAGGGAAAATGTGGAGCATGAGATTTGAGAATAGATTGTTAACACGAGAGGCTGCTGTTTCTGCTGTTTTGGGTAGTCCTGCTGCTGCTGCTTTTGCAAGGCAGATGGCTAGATTCATTTATAGAAAATAGATATTCGTTCTATTTTGCATTTCCACTTCGAAAGGAACTTTTAATTGTTTGTGCCACATTGCATCGTATGGCCTTCCTGTACACACACACACACACACACACACACACACACACACGCAGCCCAGAGATAATTTTCCGAATTAGGCAGATGTTAATAGATTCAGTTTGGGTGGTTCTATTCCAACTGCGCTGCTGACTCTGTTCTGATTTAAGAATTCTCTTTTAGAAGTGGGTCTGGCTGCGGTGCTGTGTGTATGAAGAGTTTTCAGCTCGGGTCGCTGCTGCTGCTGTCTGCCTTGCTCTCTCTACAAGGAGAGCTAGAACTTAGAGATAGAAATCTGGGAGTCGTGTTTACGGGGCTGATGTGGAAACCAGTAAGAAGGTTGAGTATCTCTTCTGAGGCATACTGGGGAATATTTTGATTTAGGAATTGAGCAGTTTGGACTTTTACTTATGTATAAGTGCGAGATGTTGGACAGCGACCCAAGTCTAATCAGAGTTGATTTATGTTTTTATGTACAACTATCAGGTGGCCTAAAGGTAATCTTACACATCATTTTTAGTGTAGACACATACGGTCAAGTTTGAAAATTTGCAGTTGCAGCATAAGGTAGTGGTCCTAAACTTCTGATGTTGGAGTTTTGTAGACGTCAAATTTTAGAGTACAGATGATCAAACCTGTGTTTTGTCTCTCAGATTTCATCTGACAGGATATAAAATATTTCCCAATATTGAATCTAACAGGATACTATGTCAAGGTCTATATTGTTATTTAATGTTTTTTTATGATTGTGTGTGTGTGTGTGTGTGTGTGTCTCTGTGTGTGTGTGCAACACTGTATACATAGGACAAAATTCTGGTCATTTCTCTTCTTGCTCCTTCAAGCAGGATTGAACCCAGGTCACTAGGCATAAACTTATCCATTGTCCATCTTGCAGGCTCAAGGTGTAATTTTATGCCCAGCTTCATAAATAAGGACAACAAGCAAAATCCTGTCTTTCAAAGGAGATTCAGTGATGCACTTTGGTTAGCATGCATGTAATTATCCCTGGTGCGTGAACCCAAACATGCTAATGTTCCTTATTAAAAATGGTTACTATATAGTCATATATAATCTATGTATGATCTCTAGGTTTTCTCTAATTCCTTAAACAATGCAAAGACTATGTGGCTATGTAGAGTACTGTGGTAAAAGTTGTGTTCTCAGAGTTGGTTAAGCAATAACACAAAACAATCTGTCCATGCTCACTACACAATAGTGTATTTTCTAATGTGTTGGTGGGCAACTAGCTGAACAACTGATACACAGCAGATGGATATGGAGGGCCAACTGTACTGAGTTTATGACCTCAAATTCCATTTTATTAACTGCAAATGAGTCTATCTCTTGGAAGAGACCTCTGCATAGTTATTACATGACTTCAACATCATATCATAAGCATGGGATGGATCAGGTGGGAAACATTATGTTGCCATGGAGGAGCTAAGGTTGAACTCTGTAGATGCTGTTCTTTCAGCTGAGTTGAATGCAGGAAAGTCGGGAAAAGTGACATCCATCTTAGCGAATCAAGAATGTAGGCTGATGGCAGACAAGCATAAAAAAGAGGACGACCCAGAGGCCAAACTGAAGAAATGTTGACTAACTTAAACACCCAACCAACAGGAGGAGAGCTACGACATCCTTCACACGTTTTGAAAACACACTGAAAACAAATTAATTGGCTAAGTATTGGATACAGTTTACCTCTAAGTAAATTTGTGGTGACATCTTAAAGTCGCCTCCAGTTTTAATGGCTTCTGCTAGGGCAATACTTACTGCGCAGTTATTCTCTTTCTTTAAGTTTAATTCCGTAAATCTACCAGAGAAGGAGGAGGGCATATGGTCATGGTTTTGAAAGCCCTGGGGTGATGTTTGGAACTCACCAATCAGTGCTATTCAAATGGGAATGTCCATCGGAGTAAGAGCAAATTCTTCTTAAAATTCTGACTCATCGGAAGAGGGGGCTGTGAGTCGGCATTTCCAGTCTATCTGCAAGCAGTAGACAATGAGCCCAGAAGATGCCGAACTCTTTCTCATTTGCAGGTCAGTATGAAGTAGGTTTCAATACAAAACTAAAACATAGTCCAGTAGGAGGGTAGAGAAATACAAATGCCAGCGTTTATCAGACAGACACACAACTACTTATAAGCTAATAGGCATTCGTCGGCACTATTCTATGTCTTGGATTTTATTTTGAAATAATTAGGGGTCTTATGTCTGAATCTCATTAATTTTTTTTGTAATGAAGAGGAAATTGACATCCCCAGAATTAGAATGGTTTTCCTGGTGTTAGGCTTTGTGAAGAAGCTCTGGTGGCCCTCTTCAGTGCTCCTTCAATTTATTGTGTTCACTGGACTTAATTTCCCTATACTTCAGAGTGATCTAAAATTCAGGGTAATTAGAGAAGTAGGAGATAGAGGAAAAACAGTTTTTGGGGTTTTTTATTTTTTTATTTTTATTTATTTTTTTTTTTAGATCCAGCCATAATCACCTGGTTTACTGATGGTGTCCATAGGGTCATTGTTACTATTGTTATGACATGATGCAGAACCAAGGGCTTGGGCCCACATACCTCTGCTCCTGGCTGACATTGCCCACTGTTACCGTCTGTCACATGGAAGTGGATTGTCCCATAGCCCAGTAGCCTTTCTCACTGTAACCTTCCTGTGCTAAGGTATAAATAACACTGGGGTAAGATTTCTAAACTCTACTCAGCATTGTCCAGAAAGCCTTAGGAAACTTTACTTGCAGAGTAATAATGAAATATCTGTATGGGCTCTTAAGGTATTTACCCCCACAAGATATTATAAAGTTTACATTCTTAGACTTCAAGAAAGGTAATTTGATGTAATGTAGGACACCATGAATATCTCTTTTGAATTATAACTCAATTATTTGGGATTTGAAATTTTTAATTGGATTAACAGGTAGTAGTAACATACATCCAGGGAAGGAGATGATATTTCAGTGTATTTATTCATCAAATCAGGGCAATTAGCATTTTCATCTTTTTCAATCCTTTGGTTTTGAAACCTTCAACTTTTTATCCTCTGGTTCTTCAACAAATGTATAATGGGTTATGATAAATTATAGTCATTTAAAGTGATTAGAATTCTACAACATCTTTCTTCTGTGTTCTGAAACATGCTTTACAGGAACTGCATAGTGTGGTCATTTTTATGTTACCCTCTACCTTTATACTAAATGAATATCACCACCTTCACTGCCACCACCACTGCCACCACCACCCCTGTCACATGCTGATTATCAGCACTAGGACAAGAATTTGGGTCTTCAATTGGTGTCAGGGCTTTTTCAACTATATTATCATGTAGTTCTATTTTATTACCAAATAGGTTAATTGGACTAAAGTTGGATGATAAAGTTGCTCCGAATTGATAGGGGTGTGTGTGTGTGTGTGTGTGTGTGTGTGAATATGAAGAGAGAATGCAAATTAAATGAATGCATACCTTACCCTCCTGGTGTGTGGTGTTAGGTTTCTTGTGATTTTTAAACAGAAATGGCTTCCTCAAGAGAAGAAGAACAGTAAGAAATGTGATGGGAGATTGGGGGAAAGCAAAGAAGTGACAGTATTAGAAATATCACACTAAAATGTGGAGTAGTTGGTAAGTAAAATCATTTTAGGACCTTTCTAAGAAACATTAAAATCATAAATTTCAGAAGAATTAGGTCTGGGGATATGGATCAGTGGTGTAGTGCTTGAGCCCCAAGCACTCAGTCCCAATCCCAGCACAGATGTGTGTCCGTGAGTGCACACACATATACACATGCACATATACATACACACATGCACACATACATACACACAGTGCACATATACACACACACATTCAATACACACACATACACACACACTCACACAAAGAGAAAAACACATGTACATGCCTTGCCTACTCTCACACATACACAACTACATGCCCACAAATATACAGAATATTCAGAATTCAAAGAAGTCCCTCAGTTTGTGTAGCTTTATAGTTACTTTGTCTTCATTATTATTTTTGAGTGTGACCCCACCCCCACCCCACTGCATTTTGTAATCTAATGAAGTCAAAATCTCCTACCTTGTATTCAAAAGGAATTTACTGGCACAATGTAGTTACACTTCCAGTAACATTTCCCGTAAATGTCTTTAATAAATATTTAACCTATCTTTAGGAAGAGAAGGATGAATATACGTTTTTTTCCAAAGTAAATTTCAATTCCAGAGAAATAAGAGTTTTGCACTGCAAGGCTCTTGGAGGGAGCCTTATACAGCACCTGTAAAGTAGAAATACTTGTTGTCTGCATGGCAGACCTCGGAGCTCCCATCAAGTGTCAGAAGAGTTTTTCGAAGCTTGTATCTGGACTTTTCCAAAGTTGTTTCCCTAAAAAAAAAAAAAAAAAAAAAAAAAAAAAGCAATCAGGAGGTTCACAGATTCCGAGGGTGTGAGCTGTGTGGGTGGGATGCAAGCACTTGGGGTTTGTTTTAAAGAAACATGTCGACTTAAAGATTTGTCATTAATTTTTTTTTAACTTGGAAGCAAAAAATAAATCCACCTGATGTCTTCTGAAGTTTAGCTCGAGATGCACGCCAGCCTCTGGATGTCAATGTGACAAGAAAAGTGTACTGTGTTACGTGTATCAGAGGAGACAGTTGCATAGCTAGTTATTAAAAATTGTCAGAATAGCAAGTGCTGCAGTGTGTGGCTAGCTCTGTGGGTATTATACATTAGTGGACTATCATATCTCATCATCATTCCAAACGTATATCATCCAAGTTCTATGCCATTAGTTTCAATGGCATTAATATCACTTCGGCTTGAGATATGGTCCCATTTTTTTGACATGAAAGTCAGTGTCTACATGATGGGACTCTTAATTTTACATCGAGTCCTCACCTCCAGTTTTTCTTGCCTATTTCATATTTCTAAAGGTGAGGCTTTCTTCCAATTCTTTTAATATGGCAGATTGGAAGGTCAAGACTATAGGTCCCTAGTACAGTTTGGAAATAAAATATTCTTCCCAAAGGCTCAAGGGCTGAATGCTTGGTTTTGAACCATGTCTTCAAAGGTATCTTCTGAAGTGATTGGATCATGACAGCTTTGACCTAATTGACTGCGAAACTCAAAATTGATAGATTCAAGGGAACGAAATGAAAGTGTGTAAGGTATGTACTGATTGTAGGATGTGGGTTGCTTAGATGTGCCTTTAAAGGATTTACATGTGCATGCGTGTACACACTCACACACAGTCATCTAGTATTACACTCTTCTTGTCATTGTGAGGTTCTACCTCCCTATGTAACAGCCTGTAAGTGGACACAGCTGACCTCAGGCTGAAACCTCTGAAATCATGAGCTGAATTTTTTTTTTCCTTAATCTTAGCCAGAAGACAGAGAAACAAGGCAAACTCCCTCTTCTATTGTCTAAGTTGTATTTTTCAGGTATCTTGTCATAACAGAAGATGACTAACCACAGTTCCACCCATCACCCGATCAGGCTGTTTTTTGCAAAGTGAGAAGAATTGACTCACTCATCCTTTAAGTTCCTTCCGGCTTTGCCATTACATGACATCACCTTTGTTTCCAGGCCCACATATTCACAGGGATATGATCATTTCCTAAGGCATTCCTTGACATCTTAAGTATAAATTGAAACCTCCAGTGAATTACTCTGGGAGTGAAATGCGTGAGACTTAATGGATTTAAGAAACGAGGCTGCAGACTTTGGACTTATGCTTTCTTCAGAGATGTACCAATGATGAGAGGAATTTGTTTTGTTTTCTTTTAAATTGGCATTTGCTAGTGAATGCATCTACAGGTTCAATATCACTGATGGGAAATATTCTGACGTTTAGAGCATTGACATTTTTTTATTAGGACTGCTCAGTCAGTAAGGTTTTTTGCAAATGTCCCCAAATGTGAACAGCTGTGAAACCTGAAGCACTTGTGGTGTCAAATGCTTTGGCTAACAGGTACTTAATGTCTATGTTCTGAGCAGAAGAAGACCCCCCTGGGAGATGGCATAAACAGGTAAGGTCCCTTCAAAAATGCACTTGGCTACTCTATGTGGCCTGATCCCTGCTAGGTTGATTTTTCTTTTAGAAGAAATCAGATATATGGAACTTTATATTAATTTTCCATAATCAAAACCTCAAATTAGCTCACTAAATATTGACTCCAAGGTCAAAGGGTATGCTTTTCAGTATTGCAGTTCATCTGAAATCAATGGAGAGGGCCGGAGGAGTGGGCATGGAGCACCTTTACTCGACGTGTAAAATAGCTGTGCTTCCTGAAAGGTATAAAGCACAGAAATGACCTTTTCATTCTGTTTTATTTTGCTGAGTGTAGGACCATCCCATGGCCTCCTGCATGGTAGACAAGTACTCCGATGGCCCACTGAGTCCATCCAGCCCCAAAATGGCCTTTATTTAATAACTGATGAGCGCTATATGATCTCTAAGTTTCTGTGTCTTCTCCTACCAGTTTCAAAAGAGTCACAGTATTTCCGTGTGGAAAGTATCTCTCTAGAGCAAAACCAGCCATGATGAATGACCAAGTGTCTCTCCTGTGAAGGAAGGGCCCTGGCTTGTCTGGCTTTGCATACCGTCCCTGCCCATGAACCTAGACCTTCATTTTCTAGTAAGAAAATGATATCCTTGCCTCCTATCTTTTCAGACCTAAAATAAGGAAAGTAATCAATAAAAGCACAAAGAAATTCAAAAGAATGACACCAGAAGACTAAAGACTGTATTGATGTTCTTCCTTCTTGTCAAAACATGTTTTCCTTTTGTTTGATGCTTATACTTTTTTTTTTTTCCTGGAATAAGCTACATCTTTTCTTCATTCTGAACACTGAATGCTGGCACCAGAATTTGGGTTAGTGCAGATTTAGGATAGCTGATGTTATTAAAGAGGCTTGCTTGACAAACTGGTTTGTGTTTGGATGAAACTTAGAGTAAGTCTTAAGCTGCTGTATCCTTGCTAATACATTTGTTGAATATAAATCCAGCAGAGGAGTCTAAATACCTCCTGCACATAATTATTCTTGAAAAGGATCTATTCATAGGGAAGAGAACATATTCACCTCATTTCAGCTAATTTACGTGACATTAGTGCTGAGACTTGGAACACCTAACCTTGTTTGAGAGGCGTTTGCTACTAGCTCTTCGTTCTTACTATTTCTCTAGTGTTCCTTGTTTAAGTCTGGGTTTTCACATGTGGGGTGGTCAGACTCATGTATGTGAGCGGCCCACTGAGCCAAGGTTATCTGCTGCTGAGAGATATCTGTGGGCTCAATAAATGTTCATGTTGCTCACTCAAGAGGACACTAGGTGGTGCTTTTATTGTATAACTTGCTTTGCACATTCTTGAAGAAAGCTTCTGATGTTTGCAGTGACATGCTAATGACACTCTCAAAAAAGCCACAGAACAACCTCCAGAGAAAGTGCTCGGTTATTTTCTTACTTCTCTGAATTGTCTTGATTTCAGTGTTGAATGCTGCCTCTCTGATGGTCACAATAACTTGCCAAGTGCCACCATACACTGGGCTCCTGTCTCTGAACTCTGGAACCTCGGTCATGATGATTATTCATGCGGATGCCACTTTGCAGGAAAAGTGTTAGACACAGTGGGTGTCGAAAACTTCCGATTCTTGGAGATTAGGTTGCAGAATATTCAGGTTTGCTATATTTAGCAGTTATCAGTGAAGGATCTTGCTTCCAGAAATGGTGGGTAGGTTTTAACTCAACAAATCCTGGTTGTCACCCCACCCCCCCACCCCACAAAGCAGTGCTTTCAAACTTCCAGAGGTGTAAACGTGTACAGTAGTGCCACCAAGGGTTAGGTTGGAGTATCACAGACAAATGTTTGGTGTGCACGAGGTGTAGAGTTTTGTTCTGTAGGCTAAAAACTGAGCTGTGTGAAGCATACTTATTATCAGTTTCATGAAGTCTAAAAGAGGGAAAGCTGCGCTGTTAATGTAATATCACCTAATAGAAAATATCCATGAGTGATTTTCAGTTCTGAAGAGAAACAATTTGACTCTGATGTTAGCAGTCAGCTGATTACCTAGCCTGGATCTAGCAATACAGTCAGCAAATCAGCAGGAGCAAGACCATTCTCTATTAAGGTTCTTAGCAGATTCTTGATTTGGGAGCCTAAGCTGGAAAAACACCTTCTTAATGCGTATAAATGTAGAAACGCATTTATGTGTGTAAATGTAGGAATGGATCCACTTTGAAGTTCGGAAGAAAACCTGTGAGACGATGATGGAATGCAGGTGACGGCCCCCGATCACCATCCACTGGCTCCATTAGCTCTGTTTTTATCTGCACTCGATTTCAGATGACTCGGATGAATGCAGCTGATTATTTGCGTTGGAAGGGGACCTTAGTCTTTCTTGTTAGGTTGGGGAAAGTGAGGTATTTGTTAAAGGGGTCAGACTATGTGAAAGAAATTATAGAAGTGCAGACTTAAGAACATAGGATTGGGGATAGACTACAGTGTGGAACCTACTCATAACCCCCCCCCCCCTAGACAGACACACACACACACACACACACACACACACACACACACACACCAGCCCTCCTCTGGAAACTCTTGGCCAATGCATTACATGTCTGTTGCTACAATGGAATACTTGAAGTAATTCACTTACAAAGAGGAACCTTTTCACGTGCAGTTTTAGAGGTTGACGTGGGTGATGGGAGGTGGCTGTGTTGAGGGTGCTCACCCAACAGGATCAGAAACAGTCATCTTAAGGTCTTAAAACGAACAAAGAGAGAAACGTGAAAGAGGGCAGGCTCCACAGTTCTCTCCCAAGGGCCAGGGATAGTGGCCTAAGGGCCTCCCACAAGGCTCCATAATTTAAAGGTGTCAGAACCTCCCTGACAGCACCACCACTCGGAGACAGACATTAAGGCATACCCAGTAAGCATGTAAATACCAAGGAATCAAAATTGTGTGTGGTTGAATATTCTTTTACTAGTCAAATTGTCCAAAGGCTACAGGTAGTCTGTAGCATCTATCAACCATTTTGTGATGTATTGTTTCACCTGAATGAATATGGATTTAAGACTGTGTTAGACTTGACATGTGTCTGTGAAGTCAACACTGCACTTAGAAGTTGACCATGATCCATGTCTCTCATTGGTTCTTCAGCTCATTCCTCTTGTTCTTTGTGGTGTCAAGCTTGAAGTTCGTGCCTGCTCTTAAGTGTTTATACGCAGGCATAGACACTTGGTTGATCATGTCTCCTTTTGAGATGCCCTCGTGCTGTCTTACACAAGATGGGCTCCATCCATAATTTCCAGCAATTAGCTTTTTCATCTGAGGTCATGTCACGCCTGTGTTCCTGTATGTAATGTAGCTGGCTTGCTTCCCTGGAGTGCATTGTTCAGCTAAGTGCCAGGAATACTTATGATGTTAACAGGGTACATGTGTAATTGTTTCTCCGTTCCTGAAAGTAGGTTATTTGGACTTAGGGCACTGGGATACTTTTCACAAATGGTGCCTACTCCTTTGCTTTTATGTATGCCCTTGACTTTCTTCTCCTTGTTGGATGGCAAAGTTAAGCATTTTCCTTTGGATTTATTCACCATGTGTGTTTTGAGTGCAAAATTGACACTTTGCTCTTTTTTTGTTTGTGTCTGAATCGGGGGGATTTTAAGTGTGTGCTCTTGTGTGGATTTAGAGATGCTCCTGTACTAGTGGTGGGCAAACTTAGGATAAAACCATCATAAGCTGAAAGCATCACACGTTGAAAGTGTTGTGAATGCTCTTGGGCATCCTCCCCACTAGGGCTCAGTAAGAAGATGTTGGGAGTCGTACTCACTCCCTCCATCACTTGGGAAACTGCCATCATAGGACAGCACGGTACCCTGCATCACGGCCCACGGGAAGATCAACATTCAGACTCTGAAGTGACAGATTTTATTGAACATGTCATCTTATGCAGCCGTGAAGTGGAAATGTCCTATTTGGGGACGCCTGTGAGCATCTCCTTGATGCGTTCATTGTGTGCGATTGCAATTTCTCCTCCCAGCTTGACTTACATGTGTTCAGATAAAGTTTTTATTTGTTTTGATTTTTACTTTTTGAAGCAGACTGTTACTTTGTAACTTTAGCTGGCATGGTATTCACTATGTAGCCCAGGCTGACCTCCTTGTTGCTACTTCAGCCTCTAAGGTGCTGGATAAAATGAAATTGTCCTTTGTCTTCTGATATACTAAAATTCTGAACATAACCAATGCTGTAGCTGACTTTGTGTTTAGCTGTTTTGTGTAGTGCTTAGGAAATTATTCCAAAATTACATGAGTGATGCTCACCTGTGATTTTTTTTTTAATAATACTCATTTTGGTCTCTCTTATTTAGGCTTTCCCCTTGTGCTTGCAATGAGGTATTTGTAGTTTTTGGAGGTTTCATGTATTCCTGAGCAGTTATTCTGTCTTTACATATTTTCCAGTAACCTCTATAGATTTGATTCCTACTACTGCCCCTCCAGATTCCCCTTCAGGTGGATGGTATGACAGGCCTCATGGCTACCCAAGGTTTTTAAATTTTTTTTATTAGGTATTTTCCTCGTTTACATTTTCAATGCTATCCCAAAGGTCCCCCATACCCACCCCCCCAAGCCCACCCCCCCAATCCCCTACCCACCCACTCCCCCTTTTTGGCCCTGGCGTTCCCCTGTATTGTACTGTAAACTATCGAAAGAAGCCATGATGCTTTGTTTGTTAGTGATTCCCCTTAAGAATATAAAAGATGGTGTCTTCTACCTGGAGAACATCTCATAAATCACTGAAATTAAATTAAAATGATCTTGAAGTTATACAGCTTACCATGCAGGCCCACCCACACTTGCTGTTATTTATAGGTTTTAATTGCAGTGTTAAAGTGACACACTTTGGCTGAGGCCTGGCTGTTCGCCTTCCCTCTTCCCATTGCCCCCTTGAGCTTACTACTGAAAGCCTTTAACTCTCCATTCAATGAACAAATGCCTGAATTATTAGACCTCTGTCCAGAAATTCGAGACACCAGATAGAAGATAATGGAAAACAAATGAGGAGCGACATAGACAATAGGACCCAATTCTTTAATTGTGTCTCTTAACCAGGAATGAGGTACAGCCATAGCATTAGACTTGCATCTCTGTGCCTGGATTTCTTCAACAGAGCAGTTACCATGAGACTCTGTGCACATGCATTTCCAACAGTAGATTTTAAATTATATGGAATGGTCTACCTGATCAACTTCATTATCTAGATATAAATTCTGCCGCCGCTGCACCAGGCTGGTCCAGTCTAAGATTATTTGACATAAGTTCTAAATGCAAAACCCATGCTAGCAAAGAACCAAAAACTCTTAACTGAGCCTGTAAATCCCATCAGCCACCACACTGCTTAAATGTGTGTTCATTTGGGGGAAATGATGGAGCTGTCTTTCCCTAATAAAACAAACCTGTGGGAGAAACACACTTGAAAAATTAGCTCTTGTCACAGTAGTCTAATTTAGCTAAAGGAGTTGAGAGATGTATTCAGAGGCCCTAGTTAGGAAAGCTTTGTGGAATAAAAATGGCATGCAGCAATTGTGACTGAACATGCGTGGTTGGGAATTTCAGGTTTGGAACAGCCTGGCTTATTGCAGCCTTCCAGGTAGGAGTCAGGGCTTTTCATCCCATGAACTGTGAGCCAGGCTCATGACTTTCCTTAATACTCCCATAGCTTTGTTGTATATGAGGTATTTCTGAATTAGAGCATCTTGCAGGCTTATTCTAATAAGTTTCAAAATAAGGAAAAATAAATGCACAGAGATTCTCAGGAAGTTTTCCAGCCTGCCCAGGAAGTCTCACAGGTTCATGCCATCCCCTTCCCAGGGCCTCTTTTCCCATACTGGACTGCTAGTCTGTTGCTTCAACCAGTTATCTCAGAACAGAAGCAAATATCTCGGGTTCTCGCTGGTTCAGAATGTTTATATCTTTGCAAGAAGAGCTTAGTACCTTAGTACCGCACATTTTGTACCTTCAGAGCTACGGATGTGAAAGTACAGCGCACATGTTTGCAGAGCTTGCCCTGAGCCAGTGGCCATGCTTGCCTGCTGCAGTGCCCCAAGCTCACAGCGGCAAGCTCAGGCAAGTGGCAGGTGGTGCTTCCTCTGAAGTGAGCTTGCAAGAGACACACACTCACATCCTTTTGTATTGTCTGCCTAGATGAAGACAGTGTGTGATAATCTGAACAGAATTTTGTTGTTGTTGTTTAAACTTAACCAAAAATGGCTTTGAGAGATAATATTTCATTCCTGATGTTTTGCAGCATGCATGATTTTTTTTTTTGTCTCAGCATAACAATAAGTTGGAAGTTCAGCAGAGGGAATGCTTGTGACTCCCACAAACACAGGTGAATTGGCAAGCCACGTGTTTAGAAAATTTAGTGTACTTCTGTTCAAGAAGGTTGGCTCTGTTGTGGTGGAACATAACCTTGGATTAGCTATGATGTCATATATACTTGTGGTATTATGCATCACCTCCTTTTTCTCGGCATGAGATGGAAATAAACAATTAACAAATTTTATAGGCAAATTTAATTAAGCTTAGACCTACTAGTCTTTGCCAAGTCCCTTTCTTTTTTTTTTTTTTTTTTTTTTTTAAGATCTTATGAATGTGTTTATTTTTTTTTTTTCAATTTTTTTCTCTTTTTTTACTAGATTATTTTTTTTTCCATTTTTTATTAGGTATTTAGCTCATTTACATTTCCAATGCTATACCAAAAGTCCCCCTTACCCACCCACCCCCACTCCCCTACCCACCCACTCCCCCCCTTTGGCCCTGGCGTTCCCCTGTACCGGGGCACACAAAGTCTGCGTGTCCAATGGGCCTCTCTTTCCAGTGATGGCCGACTAGGCCATCTTTTGATACATATGCAGCTAGAGCCAAGAGCTCAGGGGTACTGGTTAGTTCATAATGTTTTTCCACCTATAGGGTTGAAGATCCCTTTAGCTCCTTGGATACTTTCTCTAGCTCCTCCATTGGGAGCCCTGTGATCCATCCATTAGCTGACTGTGAGCATCCACTTCTGTGTTTGCTAGGCCCCGGGATAGTCTCACAAGAGACAGCTACATCTGGGTCCTTTCGATAAAATCTTGCTAGTATATGCAATGGTGTCAGCGTTTGGATGCTGATTATGGGGTGGATCCCTGGATATGGCAGTCTCTACATGGTCCATCCTTTCATCTCAGCTCCAAACTTTGTTTCTGTAACTCCTTCCATGGGTGTTTTGTTCCCACTTCTAAGGAGGGGCATAGTGTCCACACTTCAGTCTTCATTTTTCTTGAGTTTCATGTGTTTAGGAAATTGTATCTTATATCGTGGGTATCCTAGGTTTTGGGCTAGTATCCACTTATCAGTGAGTACATATTGTGTGAGTTCCTTTGTGATTGTGTTACCTCACTCAGGATGATGCTCTCCAGGTCCATCCATTTGGCTAGGAATTTCATAAATTCATTCTTTTTAATAGCTGAGTAGTACTCCATTGTGTAGATGTACCACATTTTCTGTATCCATTCCTCTGTTGAGGGGCATCTGGGTTCTTTCCAGTTTCTGGCTATTATAAGTAAGGCTGCTATGAACATAGTGGAGCATGTGTCCTTCTTACCAGTTGGGGCTTCTTCTGGATATATGCCCAGGAGAGGTATTGCTGGATCCTCCGGTAGTACTATGTCCAATTTTCTGAGGAACCGCCAGACTGATTTCCAGAGTGGTTGTACAAGCCTGCAATCCCACCAACAATGGAGGAGTGTTCCTCTTTCTCCACATCCTCGCCAGCATCTGCTGTCACCTGAATTTTTGATCTTAGCCATTCTCACTGGTGTGAGGTGGAATCTCAGGGTTGTTTTGATTTGCATTTCCCTGATGATTAAGGATGTTGAACATTTTTTCAGGTGCTTCTCTGCCATTCGGTATTCCTCAGGTGAGAATTCTTTGTTCAGTTCTGAGCCCCATTTTTTAAGGGGGTTATTTCATTTTCTGAGGTCCACCTTCTTGAGTTCTTTATATATGTTGGATATTAGTCCCCTATCTGATTTAGGATAGGTAAAAATCCTTTCCCAGTCTGTTGGTGGTCTTTTTGTCTTATAGACAGTGTCTTTTGCCTTGCAGAAACTTTGGAGTTTCATTAGGTCCCATTTGTCAATTCTCGATCTTACAGCACAAGCCATTGCTGTTCTGTTCAGGAATTTTTCCCCTGTGCCCATATCTTCAAGGCTTTTCCCCACTTTCTCCTCTATAAGTTTCAGTGTCTCTGGTTTTATGTGAAGTTCCTTGATCCACTTAGATTTGACCTTAGTACAAGGAGATAAGTATGGATCGATTCGCATTCTTCTACATGATAACAACCAGTTGTGCCAGCACCAATTGTTGAAAATGCTGTCTTTCTTCCACTGGATGGTTTTGGCTCCCTTGTCGAAGATCAAGTGACCATAGGTGTGTGGGTTCATTTCTGGGTCTTCAATTCTATTCCATTGGTCCACTTGTCTGTCTCTATACCAGTACCATGCAGTTTTTATCACAATTGCTCTGTAGTAAAGCTTTAGGTCAGGCATGGTGATTCCACCAGAGGTTCTTTTATCCTTGAGAAGAGTTTTTGCTATCCTCGGTTTTTTGTTATTCCAGATGAATTTGCAAATTGCTCCTTCTAATTCGTTGAAGAATTGAGTTGGAATTTTAATGGGGATTGCATTGAATCTGTAGATTGCTTTTGGCAAGATAGCCATTTTTACAATGTTGGTCCTGCCAATCCATGAGCATGGGAGATCTTTCCATCTTCTGAGATCTTCTTTAATTTCTTTCTTCAGGGACTTGAAGTTTTTATCATACAGATCTTTCACTTCCTTCGTTAGAGTCACGCCGAGATATTTTATATTATTTGTGGCTATTGAGAAGGGTGTTGTTTCCCTAATTTCTTTCTCAGCCTGTTTATTCTTTGTGTAGAGAAAGGCCATTGACTTGTTTGAGTTAATTTTATATCCAGCTACTTCACCGAAGCTGTTTATCAGGTTTAGGAGTTCTCTGTTGGAATTTTTAGGGTCACTTATATATACTATCATATCATCTGCAAAAAGTGATATTTTGACTTCCTCTTTTCCAATTTGTATCCCCTTGATCTCCTTTTGTTGTCGAATTGCTCTGGCTAATACTTCAAGTACTATGTTGAAAAGGTAGGGAGAAAGTGGGCAGCCTTGTCTAGTCCCTGATTTTAGTGGGATTGCTTCCAGCTTCTCTCCATTTACTTTGATGTTGGCTACTGGTTTGCTGTAGATTGCTTTTATCATGTTTAGGTATTGGCCTTGAATTCCTGATCTTTCCAGAACTTTTATCATGAATGGGTGTTGGATCTTGTCAAATGCTTTTTCTGCATCTAACGAGATGATCATGTGGTTTTTGTCTTTGAGTTTGTTTATATAATGGATTACATTGATGGATTTTCGTATATTAAACCATCCCTGCATCCCTGGAATAAAACCTACTTGGTCAGGATGGATGATTGCTTTAATGTGTTCTTGGATTCGGTTAGCGAGAATTTTATTAAGGATTTTTGCATCGATGTTCATAAGAGAAATTGGTCTGAAGTTCTCTATCTTTGTTGGATCTTTCTGTGGTTTAGGTATCAGAGTAATAGTGGCTTCATAAAATGAGTTGGGTAGAATACCTTCTACTTCTATCTTGTGAAAAAGTTTGTGCAGAACTGGAGTTAGATCTTCTTTGAAGGTCTGATAGAACTCTGCACTAAACCCGTCTGGTCCTGGGCTTTTTTTGGCTGGGAGACTATTAATAACTGCTTCTATTTCTTTAGGGGATATGGGACTGTTTAGAAGGTCAACTTGATCCTGATTCAACTTTGGTACCTGGTATCTGTCCAGAAATTTGTCCATTTCGTCCAGGTTTTCCAGTTTTGTTGAGTATAGCCTTTTGTAGAAGGATCTGATGGTGTTTTGGATTTCTTCAGGATCTGTTGTTATGTCTCCCTTTTCATTTCTGATTTTGTTAATTAGGATTTTGTCCCTGTGCCCTTTAGTGAGTCTAGCTAAGGGTTTATCTATCTTGTTGATTTTCTCAAAGAACCAACTCCTCGTTTGGTTAATTCTTTGAATAGTTCTTCTTGTTTCCACTTGGTTGATTTCACCCCTGAGTTTGATTATTTCCTGCCGTCTACTCCTCTTGGGTGAATTTGCTTCCTTTTTTTCTAGAGCTTTTAGATGTGTTGTCTAGCTGCTAGTATGTGCTCTCTCCCGTTTTTTCTTGAAGGCACTCATAGCTATGAGTTTCCCTCTTAGAAATGCTTTCATTGTGTCCCAAAGGTTTGGGTACGTTGTGGCTTCATTTTCATTAAACTCTAAAAAGTCTTTAATTTCTTTCTTTATTCCTTCCTTGACCAAGGTATCATTGAGAAGAGTGTTGTTCAGTTTCCATGTGAATGTTGGCTTTCTGTTATTTATTTTGTTATTGAAGATCAGCCTTAGTGCATGGTGATCTGATAGGATACATGGGACAATTTCAATATTTTTGAATCTGTTGAGGCCTGATTTGTGACCTATTATGTGGTCAATTTTGGAGAAGGTACCATGAGGTGCTGAGAAGAAGGTATATCCTTTTGTTTTAGGGTAAAATGTTCTGTAGATATCTGTCAGATCCATTTGTTTCATCACTTCTGTTAGTTTCAGTGTGTCCCTGTTTAGTTTCTGTTTCCATGATCTGTCCATTGGTGAAAGTGGTGTGTTGAAGTCTCCCACTATTATTGTGTGAGGCGCAATGTGTGCTTTGAGCTTTACTAAAGTTTCTTTAGTGAATGTGGCTGCTCTTGTATTTGGAGCATAGATATTCAGAATTGAGAGTTCCTCTTGGAGGATTTTACCTTTGATGAGAATGAAGTGTCCCTCCTTGTCTTTTTTGATGACTTTGGGTTGGAAGTCAATCTTATCAGATATTAGGATGGCTACTCCTGCTTGTTTCTTCATACCATTTGCTTGGAAAATTGTTTTCCAGCCTTTCATTCTGAGGTAGTGTCTATCTTTTTCTCTGAGATGAGTTTCCTGTAAGCAGCAAAATGTTGGGTCTTGTTTGTGTAGCCAGTTTGTTAGTCTATGTCTTTTTATTGGCGAGTTGAGACCATTGATGTTAAGAGATATTAAGGAAAAGTAATTGTTGCTTCCTGTTATTTTAGTTGTTAAAGGTGGCATTCTGTTCTTGTGGCTGTCTTCTTTTAGGTTTGTTGAGGGATTACCTTCTTGTTTTTTCTAGGGCGTTGTTCCCGTTCTTGTATTGGTTTTTTTCTGTTATTATCCTTTGAAGGGCTGGATTCGTGGAGAGATAATGCGTGAATTTGGTTTTGTCGTGGAATACTTTGGTTTCTCCCTCTATGATAATTGAGAGTTTGGCTGGGTATAGTAGCCTGGGCTGCAGTTTGTGTTCTCTTAGTGTCTGTATAACATCTGTCCAGGCTCTTCTGGCTTTCATAGTCTCTGGTGAAAAATCTGGTGTAATTCTGATAGGCTTGCCTTTATATGTTACTTGACCTTTTTCCCTTACTGCTTTTAGTATTCTATCTTTATTTAGTGCATTTGATGTTCTGATTATTATGTGTCGGGAGGAATTTCTTTTCTGGTCCAGTCTATTTGGAGTTCTGTAGGCTTCTTGTATGTTCATATGCATCTCATTCTTTAGATTTGGGAAGTTTTCTTCAATAATTTTGTTGAAGATGTTTGCTGGACCTTTGAGTTGAAAATCTTCATTCTCATCCACTCCTATTATCCGTACGTTTGGTCTTCTTATTGTGTCCTGGATTTCCTGGATATTTTGAGTTAGGATCTTTTTGCATTTTCCATTTTCTTTGATTGTTGTGCCGATGTTCTCTATGGAATCTTCTGCACCTGAGATTCTCTCTTCCATCTCTTGTATTCTGTTGCTGATGCTCAAATCTATGGTTCCAGATTTCTTTCCTAGGGTTTCTATCTCTAGTGTTGCCTCGCTTTGAGTTTTCTTTATTGTGTCTACTTCCCTTTTTAGGTCTAGTATGGTTTTGTTCATTTCCATCACCTGTTTGCATGTTTTTTCCTCTTTTTCTGTAAGGACTTCTACCTGTTTGATTGTGTTTTCCTGTTTTTCTTTAAGGACTTGTAACTCTTTAGCAGTGTTCTCCTGTATTTCTTTAAGTGATTTATTAAAGTCCTTCTTGATGTCCTCTACCATCATCATGAGATATGCTTTTAAATCTAGGTCTAGGTTCTCAGGTGTGTTGGGGTTCCCTGGACTGGGCGAAGTGGGTGTGCTGGGTTCTGGTGATGGTGAGTGGTCTTGGTTCCTGTTAGTAAGATTCCTCCGTTTACCTTTCGCCATCTGGTAATCTCTGGAGTTAGTAGTTATAGTTGACTCTGTTTATAGATTGTTCTTCTGGTGATTCTGTTACCGTCTATCAGCAGACCTGGGAGACAGATTCTCTCCTCTGAGTTTCAGTGCTCAGAGCACTCTCTGCTGGCAAGCTCTCTTACAGGGAAGGTGCGCAGATATCTTGTATTTGGACCTCCTCCTGGCCGAAGAAGAAGGCCCAAAACAGGACCTTTCTCAGACACTGTGTTGCTTTGGCAGTTCCCAGGTGGTACAGACTCTCACCTAAGCAGACTAAATTCCTAAGTTCCTTGGAGTCCCGGGACCAAGATGGCGACCGCTGCTGCTGTGGCTTAGGCTGCCTCCCCTGCCGGGTGGGCACCTGTCCTCCGGTCCGGAAGGTGGCCGGCTGTCCCCGGCCCACACAGGGTGCTGCCTCAGCGCCTCTGTGCTTCCGCCTGTTCCAGAAGCTGTCAGGTTCTCTGGCGCACCCTCTCACCTGTTCAGACTAATTCCCTAAGTTCGGCGGGTCCCGGACCAAGATGGCGACCGCTGCTGCTGTGGCTTAGGTCGCCTCCCCAGCCGGGCGGGCACCTGTCCTCCGGTCCGGAAGGTGGCCGGCTGTCCCCGGCCCACACAGGGTGCTGCCTCAGCCCCTCTGTGCTTCTGCCTGTTCCAGAGGCTGTCAGGTTCTCTGGTGCACCCTCTCACCTGTTCAGACTAATTTCCTAAGTTCGGCGGGTCCCGGACCAAGATGGCGACCGCTGCTGCTGTGGCTTAGGCCGCCTCCCCAGCCGGGCGGGCACCTGTCCTCCGGTCCAGACGGTGGCTGGCTGTCCCCGGCCCACAAAGGGTGCTTCCTCAGTGCCTCTGTGCTTCCGCCTGTTCCAGAAGCTGTCAGGTTCTCTGGCGCACCCTCTCACCTGTTCAGACTAATTTCCTAAGTTCGGCGGGTCTCGGACCAAGATGGCGACCGCTGCTGCTGCGGCTTAGTCCGCCTCCCCAGCCGGGCGGGCACCTGTCCTCCGGTCCGGACGGTGGCTGGCTGTCCCCGGCCCACAAAGGGTGCTGCCTCAGCGCCTCTGTGCTTCCGCCTGTTCCAGAAGCTGTCAGGTTCTCTGGCGCACCCTCTCACCTGTTCAGACTAATTTCCTAAGTTCGGCGGGTCCCCGCCAAGTCCCTTTCTACATTTAAAAATTGATTTATTAATAAAATGAATTGGAAGTACTTAAGACATTGAAAAATAAGATCTGGAAACCATATTTTCCTTTGCCAAGCTGTGACCAACATGATGAAGGGCTCAATTCATCCAAGTCTTTAGCTTTGAGTTGAAGGCTTCTTTAGTTTTATCAGTAAACTTATTTTTCCAGTTTTTTTGGTGTGCAATGTACATGCATACTTGTATACATACACTCATAGATACCAAATAATTGAAGCTTTAGTGCTGCTCACCAACCTATGTTGGAAGTTGAATATGGTTTCTTTTCCTTGGAAAGTACATGTATGACATGGATTTGTTTTCTAATATTTGTCGTTGAGAACATTTTAATAAATGAATAAGCTAATGGAGAAATGAATAGCTTCCAACATCATCAAATGTCTGTGTGTTACCGAGTTCTGACTTCATAGTATGGTTATCTGTCATAGGCTTCTCATTGTATTAGATTTTATATATACAGTTATGATTATAGCTATATAATGTACATGTTATGCTTTATAAAAATGGAATTTAAAATTCACACATACTAACATTTGGGACAATGCTCTTCATCTTCACCTTGAGTTGATTTAGAATCCCCTGGGAGATATACCTGTGGGAGTACCTTTGAGGATTATGGTTGGGGTCGGGAAGACCTTCTTTTAATTGTGTAGGGCCTTCCTGTGTTCCCAGATATGGAAAGTGACAAGACAGCTACATACATGTCTCCCTCCTGAACAAGAGTGCACATTGCCTTTTGCTGTCCTGTCTTCCCCTGATGCTACCCCTCCAGCACCTGTGCCTTTTAACACACACTCAGTAGCACTAGCTCTACAGAGATTTCCAGATATTTAGCTCTGGCATTGCCCTCTGTTTCGCTTCCTTGTGCACCTTGATATGAGCAAGCATCACCATGCTCCTGATGCCACATTTGTGAGCGGCTCCAACTGTCTTGCCTTGCTTAGTTTTAGGAACCGAACCCTCAAGTTGTGGTACAGAATAAACCATTCTGCTATGAGTTTAGAAGAGCAGCGTGCCAAAGGAATGTGGAGAGTAAAGACCATGAACATTATAGATGAGAAGAGATCAGGGCTCTATGGGAATCGGTCCAGTGATCACTTGTCTTTCTGGTAAAGAATTTGGCTGCATTCTATGTACTGAAGTTTTGGATGGAGCTGAACTCAAATGTAGGTGACTAATTTGTTTGACAGAGGACACCTCAAGAGTGCATAATATTCATTCTTGGGATATTCATAGGATAGCTATTGTTTACTGCATTTACACAGATTACAGTTAGAGGGAGTACAAAGGTAATGTGCTTTTCTGGACTTCAGGAAAATCTATATTTATGTAAATAGTTAAAAATAATAACTGTCTTAGTCAGGGTTTCTGTTCCTGTACAAACATCATGACCAAGAAGCAAGTTGGGGAGGAATGGGTTTATTCAGCTTACACTTCCACACTGCTGTTCACCACCAAAGGAAGTCAGGACTGGACTCAAGCAGGTCAGGAAGCAGGAGCTGATACAGAGGCCATGGAGGGATGTTACTTACTGGCTTGCTTCGCCTGGCTTGCTCAGCTTGCTTTCTTATAGAACCCAAGACTACCAGCCCAGGGATGGTACCACCCACAATGGGCCCTCCCCCCTTGATTACTAATTGAAAAAATGCCCTACAGTTAGATCTCATGGAGGCATTTCCTCAAAGGAGGCTCTTTTCTCTGATAACTCCAGCTTTTGTCCACTTGACACACAAAACTACCTAGCACAATTGGCCCCTTGTCAACTTGTCACAAAAACACATCACTATTAAGCCTCAACCCTTCTTTCTTATTCATCCCCAAGATCTAAATAACTCTAAAGATCCTTCAGTCTTTACAAATTCTTACATATTAAAATTTCCACCCCTTTAAAATATCCAAATCTCTTTTAAAATTCAAAATCTTTATACAATTCAAAGTCTTAACATTGGGCTCTACTTAACTACTTTTTTCCTTCAAGAGGGAAACATTTCAGGGCATAGTCATAATCAAAAGCAAAATCAAACTCTAACTGCCCAATGGCTGGAATCCACTCATGATCTTCTGGGCTTCTCCAAAGGGCTGGTGTCACCTCTCCAGCTCTGCCCTCTGTAGCACTCTAAGCTCAGGTTGATCCACTCCACTGCTGCTGCTCTACGTGCTGGTTATCCCATGGTACTGGCATCTCCATGCACTGGAGTGCAACTAGGCTCCAATAAGAACTGCTCATAGGCTCTCTTCATGGTGCCAAGCCTCAACTCCTTTGCATGACCCCTTCAGTCCTGGACTGTCAACTGGAACTGAGGCTGCATCTTCCCCCATGGCCTTCCATGTCCTCTCACAGTGCCAAGCCTCAGCTGCTCTTCATGACCCACCTCTTCATACCTTCAAGACAGTACCACTTGGGTGACTCTTAACATATTACCAAGCTGTAGCATTAAGTACAACCTTGGCTATCTCTGGAACACAGCTTCTTTGTGCTCTGTGAAAATACTTTAAAGAAGATTTCATCTCAGGGATTTTGGTCTCTTCTTAATCACAGCTAATTTCTTAGCTCTGGCTAACCAGCATCACTTGTCCCAGTAACACAAAAGTTTCATTTTAGTTGTTACGGTATATTGTTAGTCACAGCTGATTCTTATCTAAGTGAATCTGGATTACTTATACCATCTATTGTATTGAGATACCATGAAGCCTGGGTGTATTAATATGTATAAAATCCCTAAATGTCTTCAGTATACAGTGCCTTAAGTGTATTTGTGATACTGTATTTGAATAACTGTAGGATCTGGGAACAAGAAATTAGAGTGTCCGTAACTGCTATCAAAGATCTGAGAAGTGAGGGGGTTAACTAGCCTTAACTCCATATGATGGTACAAGAAAACGAGAGAGGACAGTGTTTCAGGGTAGTAATGGCAGCCTAGCTACGAGCACCCTCCTCCCACCAAACTTGGAATTGAAGTTACTGAAGGAATTGTTGACTGCACCAAGTGATGAATTTTGGCAGGGAGTTATCCAGGGATAGATGTGAGACAGAGGATGCAGGTAAAGGTGAGTCCCATTAAGGAATGAATACTCTTACCCTGACTGCCTGTGATGTCTAGTAGTTCTATTGTATTTACCTGAAGACAACCATCTATTCCACTGGAGAGGTTAAGTATGGGAACCCCAGGAGAGATGACCATTGGTTCCATTCTTTTTCTGCAGTCATCCCTGATGTGATGGGCAGACAGGAGAGAATTTAAAGAGCTTTAAAGAGAATTTGTGCACCACACAGGGGAGCGAATCCTCTCCCAAGGCTGTATCTTTAGTATTGGCAGAACAGGTAGCTGTCCTTTGGTTAAAGAAGGGGGTTCTGGGGAGGGCGGCACCAGTTTTACTCACATCACCACTTTGGCCAGGGCAGTAGTGAATGCTGGTCACCTATTCATCATCAGGACCATACTTTGTAAAATAACGGGTCCGACAGCAGCAGACATCCTGCAGTGTGGTGTTGCAGGCAAGTGCCTGGTGTTGTTTTCCAGGCACGGACTCCAAAGTACTCTGTCTATTATTCTAGGTAACTCCTCACACCCATAGTTCACTTTTACCTATTCCAAGTGAACACTTTAGGCCAACTGATTTCCGTCCTTTCCTCCTCTCTGAAATAGAGGAGTGCTCTTTAGCACTTTTACCCTTTGAAAATACAAAATCATTCAAGGGCTTTCATATTTTCAAAGGGCAGAGGCAACTTTAGTGCTACAGAGGAGTGTAAAAAGCTGACTGATCTTTTTTCATTTTTTTTTCTTTCCCTCTTTGAGCGCTGTAATGAAAGCATGCATAAGACACATCCTCCGGCTCCATGTGTGTGGATGCTGGTGAGCCATCAGATGAGGGGCTAAGATCAGCAGGGCAAGACCGGGTGCATATTTACAAAGTCAGGCGCCTCCTTCACTGCCATGATGTTAGATGCCATCATTTTTCCTTTTTTAACTTGCTAACAAGGAAGTGGTCTATACCATTTTACTCCGGCCCTCAAGAAAATACAAATGAGAACTGTCCCAACAGTTTTAATTGCGAAAACAAATGCTTCCTACCTTGGCACTCATTGGCTACATCTCTGACTCCCGAGATTAAAACTATCGCCATCAGAAACTTGCTAGTGTTATTCCTGAGTGAGTTTCGCCTCTGGAGTGACAGGTATAGTTATGTCTCCTTGAAAATGCAGACAGAATGGCTCAGCTGTCAGCCGGGAAACAAATAACGAAGCCACCGCCAGGAACATTATCTCAGCCCTCACCATACCTACTCATAGAGCAGAAGCCTCTGCAGCAGTCCATCATTCAAGAGGACCATATTTTACCCAATGAGGTGCTTACTACAAGCAGCCATAGAGATGATCTACTAACTTGGGCTTCGTCAGCAGCATCCGCCACTGGCGTTCTGTGAGAGCTGGGCCTGTTTGCCTCCTCTGCAAAGCACAGAGCTATTATATGTAAGAGGTTTTTGTTTATGTTTATTACCAAAAATAAATATGAACAACGGCCTGTGGGGTCTTTTGCGGCTCTGATTCTAAAATGCCATCTGGCAGGAGTGTTGTCTTCTTCTGGGGACCCCAGTGGATATAGACAAAGCTGTAAATGGAGGGTTGCCCCAGACGTTGTTCCAGGAGACCCCACGGGACTGTTAACTCTTTCTAGCAGGTTCTTAGGATTTCTCAGCCTCTACTCTGCATAAGAAATGGGCTGTGCCTTTTCAGTGACTCTGTGATAGAATAATCTCACTCACTCTTTCCCCTTTCCCTTGGCTCCCACCCTCTTGTCTCTCCAGCATTTCTATCAGGAGCCAGGGACAGTCTTCTGAGTGGTAGAGACATTGGATTCCATCCCTTGACTTTATGGCAGGGAAGCGATTAATTGTGAAACCATGCCTGAGTTTATGGTGCTTCTTCAGATGAGTCCCCCCATCAAAAGGCCGCTTAAAATTCATGCACAGTAGCAACTGTGAAGAAATACCAAAGACTCATAAATAAGGCAAACCTATCTTAATTTATTGCCAGTACCTTCTATACCCACATTGAGCTATTCAGAACCCTGCACAATTGATGTTTCTTTCCTCCAGTTATTTCAGTAAAAAATGAACTCTATTTTATGCCACACAAGCATACTAATAAACCAGTGTTTTGCTGCTTATAAAGGCAAACTGTCACCTGTTAAAATATGTAACTGTCATAGAAAGATAAAAAAGGATCATTTAATAATGATGAACAATGTGCATGTGGCATAAATAGAATCCAAAAGGTAAACAGCAGTTTATTATGCCAGAGTCAGCCGCTCCAGTCCCCAGTGGAGGCCACTGGTGCTCATCTTTGTTTGTAGTACTCTTCCTTTTAGGGGAATTAAGAACAGGACTAAACCGTAAGTTTACGTGACTGCCATGCAGGCACATAGCTCTTTCTGACTACGGACACTTGTTCCATAACACAGAAAATGTTTATTTTATTTTATTTTTTAGGCTTGCTTCTTATTTCTTTGGAGAAAAGTCTTAAGTGCTCTGTGTTGTTGGGTATTCAGTTCTATTTTAATAATATGGAGCATTTGGAAGTTTTGTTGTCCTAGCAAGCCTGGGAGGAAGGTAATTTGCAATCACACTCTTGAGCTTATTTTGAAGGCAAATACATTTCTCACAAGATATATCTGGTGGCACTCAGTACAGCAGGGGCTGGGGAACTATATCTGTGGTTATAATGGTCTTTTGTGCATCATGATCTCTTTTTACTGACTTGCATGAATAAGACCACCAAGGGATGGCATGAATACATCCATTCACAGGGCTTTTGGGTAATGGGACAATGATAAGAACATCTCCATAACAATCATGGATGGTTCCTTGGTGATAAGGAAACACTCATCCTGTGTAGATTCTTCAGTTGTAATGAACTTCAGGGTGTTAAGCTCTAGAACTCTCTCCAAGTGAGAGCTTCATCCCTTCCACTGTCATTTCTCCTTTCTTCCACTTGGCACAAATTTATATTGAAGAGAATCTTGGAGGTCATGCTTGACTGAATACATGTTGGATGTTTGAAGGTTATGTAAATATTTTCCCAGTAGCAGATTTTAGCTTCTGAAGTATTTGGCCTTTTATAGATCATTCCAGTTGAAATGATTCAAAACTTTACCTAACTATTGGGCTACCCGTATCAGCTCAGAACAGTGATGATAATAAAATTCCCAAGCATCCCCATAGCAGGGTACTCAGCAGGAAATAGATATTGCCCCAGAATGTGACGTATTGACATAATGAAGAGGGGCCGGCATTTCTGGGGAATGGACATGGAGTAACTAAGATCCCAGCTCCATATCTCACTGAAGTGGCCTCCTCACAATGCGATTTCTTCATCTAAAAACTCTATTCACCAGTAGCATCATTAATATAGTTGTGGTATTTGCATAAGCAATTTATACATAGAAAAGTAATTTGCGGTATAATCTTATCATATTTGAACAAGATTTGGCTGCTTCTCCCAGATTAGATTTCTATCACTGTGACAATATAGCAGAAAAAATTAATTGTGAGGAGTATTTTGGATCCTGTTTTCAATGGCTTTAGCCTATAGACCATCAGCTGACCTATTGGTTTGGAGCTATTGCTTTGAGTGTTACAACAGAAGCCTGTTCACCTCATAGTAGCTGGGAAGAAAAGGGAGAATGGCTCAGGGTTCTTTTTATCCTTTTAAAGGAATGCACACACAACTCTAACCTAATCCACATGGATTTCCCTTCCCAAACACAGAGGTCTATTACCTTGAATTGCCCCTGCCTGGGGAGCAACCTTTCAACACATGAGCTCTGAATTATATTCAAGATGCTAGCTTACTATCCCCATATAGCCCGTAGTCCAGTCCATCTTCAGATGTTACTTTACTCCTAAGTCAAGTGTTTTCTTGATGTCTTTAACATTAAGAACCTATTCATTGATAATATAATTTTACCCTAGTCTACCAGCCCACAACCATTCTTTTAAGAACATCTACACCAATTAGTTTATTTTGTGTGTTCACAAGGAGAACTAAGTATACAAATCGAGGGTCAGAGAACACCTTGTAGGGTTTAGTTCTCTTCTATATGGGGCCCTTGGGATGAGACTTCAGTGGTCAGGTTTGGTGTCAAGCACCTTTATCCACTGAGCCATCGCAACAGCTCCCATTTTCATTGTTCTTGATTACTCTTTACCCTGTACTATGTACTGCAGCCACAAAAACTCAGACTTTACCGCTCAATGTCTCTGTGTATGCTTAGTCTAAGACACACTTATTCTACCTGTTAGGCTGGCAAGCGCCTCCACTGTCTTCTGAGGCCCTGGTAGAGGTGGCCAGCACTATGATTCTAGCTGTTCTAATAAGCAAAAAGAGTCCCTTTCTTCTGAAGTTGCTTCTTAAAATATAAATTTTATTTTATTAAATTATAATAAAAATATTGCCTATTTCTTTGCATTTAGAGGGAGCATGTTTATTTAGTGGTATAATGGCCAGAGAACTTCAAAGAAGAATAATAAAGTGTCTCACTTAGAGTAGTTACCATGAACTATGTTTGTATTTTAAGAGAGCTTTTGGATGGTAAGCCTTGGTGGTGTCACAGTATCTGTGAATGCACACCAAGTGACCTGACTTTAGGAACTGGAATCAGGTAGGGAAATTGTTTTCTTTTGTTTCTCTTAATGATCCTATTTCACTTCTGTCTTTCCTTGTGGTTTTAAGAGGATTCCACACTTGCTTATTATTGGACAAATGAGAACCTTAATATTATGGACTCACACAACATCAGATATAAACTACCTGGTGACCAGAATTGCTACAAAAATATCATTTAATATTCCCAGTACTGTTACTATTAATGCTAGTGTTCATTTTGGTAAATTCTCTCTCTTCTTCCAAATATATTCCCCTAACATCCAACCTTTTAATGAGACTGAATTTTTATGAGTCTGCCAGTGTTTGGTTGAGGTAAAACCACAACCGTAAAAGTTGGGTACTTTTAAGAGAAATAGCTGAAGTGTGGAGGGTGAGAACAGGGTCTAGCCATTGAATTTAAAGGCAAAATTGACAGCACCAGCTGGAGCTTATCAATCATTGATCTATTTACTTGGGCACTGCTGATGTTGTATATACAACCACATAGGGTTTGGACAACTGCTGTCCTTCAGAGCGGGGCTTGTAGTAGATCTTTTGGGAGTGTTTTTAATCTTTCATGTGAAATTTTTTTTAAATTTATTTTTTAATTAAGTATTTTCTTCATTTACATTTCAAATGCTTTCCCAAATTTCCCCCAGACCCTCTGCCCGCCCCCCCCCCACACACACACTTACCCACCCACTCCCACTTCTTGGCCCTGGCATTCCCTCGTACTGAGGCATATAAAGTTTGCAAGACCAAGGAGCCTCTCTTCCCAATGATGGCAGACTAGGCCATCTTCTGATACATGTGCATCTAGAGACATGAGCTCCGGGGGTACAGTTTAAGTATTTAGAAAAGATATGGAGACTAATTGTCAGTGATAATCCACATATGTACCACACTAAGCTTTGAGAAATACCCAGCTTTTAATCTAGAAGATAGTAGAAGCTGTAAGGTCTTTCATTTTTATATCTGTAACTAAGTGGCCAGGTAACTCTTTTGCTTACTGAGGTTATTTGCAGGACTCTCCTGTGATGTGTACGTCCTCCCACAGGAGGAGTGAGGCTGATGCTGCCCACAGGACATTCGCTGCATGACCAGGTGATGGCCACTTGTTACTGGGTTATGTAGATGGACGGAAGGGTTATATATATTCTTGCAGACACAGTGCCTTACAAGCAATTCCAATAAGGCAAACACACAAAAGCACAAGGATATCGAACAGAAGGGATTGCATTCCGGGTCTGAATGTGCACTTTTCTACCATATTGGGAAGAAAACATTAATAGCTAGGTCAAGTTTGATATGATATCAACTTGATTATTTCAAAGTGACCCTGTTTTCTCTGTAGCTAGGAATAAATGTTACCTGTATATAAGTCAGCTTTTAATATTTTGAAACTATGAGCTAATTAAGATTATTAACCAGTTTTATATGAACCTTTTTTTGCAAGCAACAGATTACAACCTCCTCACCAAAGATCCTGTATACTTATAACAGGAATAACAAGGTTGCATTGTTTTTCTGTTTGTTTAGTAAGAGGATTGAATACTGAAATGATTAGAGTTTGCAGGCCATATGTTCTGTGTTTCAGCTGCCCGAAATACTGCTGGAGGAAGTACTTATGGACAATCCCCTAGTGAGTGTATATCATTGGATTCCAATAAAACTTTATTATAAAATCAGGCAGCAGGCTGAATTTAACCTCCAGGTTTCAGTCTGTTGAGCCCTGTGCTAGAGATACATACAGATAGAAATGATATGCTGTCTAGGAATAGCACCAACATACCCTGGGCATGTAGAAGATGTTGCAAAGATGGGCCACATTCTGATAATTGCTGATGTTAGCTTATGGGTACATGAAGGTTAATTTTATATTTTTGACTGTGAGCATTTAAAGTTTCTATAATAAAATAAGACTCCAAAAACAGTAAAGATCTTACTTTCCTCAATAGTTGAAGTCACCATTTATTCTGCTAGTTAACATAATTTCACACAATTTGACGATAAGTATTCAGAAGTGTGTGTGAAGTCTCTTATACCGAATGATAATTGGTTGTAGTCTATTGGAAGGAAAGCTTGCTCCTTTTTTCTTGGGAAAAAAAATGGCTGAAGTAATAAGCCAGAAACATGGTATTCCATTGAAATGTTTTCCTTTGTTGACAAATACCACTGGAAAATGTACAGTAAGTACCATTGAGATTTGAAGGGTGAAGTGTTTGTTCTGCATGGGAGGTGGTCAAATGGGTAGATTAAAGTATAGAAATCTCAGCCTGCCCGAGCATATGCTTCTGGTTAGACTATGTCCCAACACTAAAGTGCATAATGGCTGTAATTACTGTTATATCAAACTATCACACACATAGTGGCCCAACTGTTTTATTATATTCCTGTGTTCTGTGTGGATCAGGAGCTCAGTACAATGTCCGGCTGGTGGCCCTTCATGGCGTTTGAGGCCTCAGCAGGAAGGACCTGAAAGCCTGGAAGCTACCAGAATGGCTGCGGTTGGAGTCAACAAGGCCAATTACTGCTCATATATGACATCTATGTCAGTGACGCTAAGGTTCTCTCGGGCAGATGACACTGACCCTGCAAGGGACTTGTTTTTGTGGACTGCCTTCTGACTTGGGTGGGTAGGTCTGAACTTAAAAGGAAGCCCTGGACAGTGAATGTTGCAAGAGAACTAGAAGAGCTAGAATCAAATCAGTCAGTGTTGGATTTCTCTTAGACCAGGGGAGATTCAAGAGACAAGTCCAGAGCTGACCCAGGGATGGGAAGGAGCGATACTGGACCCATGAGTAAAATGGCCACAAGGATGTAATGTTCTTTAGTTGAACTGTGGAGGCAAAGGGAGATCATTACGTTTCTAACTGGAAAATTCTTTTTAAAAGTTTGTCTGATGATTTTAGTTATAGAAACAAACCGAGAACAATAACCTTTGACCTTCTTTAGCATAGAACACATTTTAAATGGCACTTTGGAAATGATGGCATTAAGCACCTGATTTTTTTTTTTAATTGCCAAACACAATTTGTATTTCATAAAACTCCCGGTGTGTATTCACTTAAAATAACATAGACCCAGAATTTTATAGACCTATCTGAAATTGTTTTCAATAATAAAAGTTTTCAGTGGCTATCTATCAATCTAGCCAGAGGTAATGATGGAGTTTCATTCTGAGAAATGAGCCGAGAGTTGATTTGATTATTGTAGGAACATTGGAGTGCACTTAGCCAAGCTAAGCTGGCCTTTGTACTGTGAACAAAGCCTGTTTCAAATTCTTAACCCCTACTGATTGGTGTCAGGCCAGGGCTATCCTACCACCATTCCTTCCCCTGCTGTTCTGATACTACAGGGCCACCTCCAGTGCACCCATGTGCTCCTGTCTTGTGGCTGATGATACAGGAAATCAGTTGGTTGACCCAGCCTCAGCAATAATAACCCAGGGATGCAGGTCCCACAGGAAGCAACTCTGTGCAGAGCTAGAAAGGAGTTCAGGGTTATACTTGGTGAAGAGGTTCAGATTCAGGTCAGTGAAGCTGAAGGGGCTGGCCTACATTTAAAAACCACAAGTTGGGTCCAGATTGCTGTTATCTTGAGACCACTGAAGTCTGAGAGATCTTAGGTGGCACTGAATATAATTTTAGCTTGCCCCAAGATGATCTCTTATTTCCATCTTTGTTGCTGTTTATCAAATATGTGATGTTAGGCTGTAGATAGGAAGGGCATGCCCTACACCCCACTCCTGCCCCTGCTTTCCTGGTCAAATTGCTGTCTTGAGACAGATTCTTACCATGTACCTTAATTGGTTTGAGACTCTTTATGTATACTTATAGTATTTGCCTGCTTCTGCCCCCTGGGTGCTGGGATTGAAGCCATTCACAACCATGCACAGACAGATAAAGATGTGTGTGTGTGTGTGTGTGTGTGTCTGTGTGTGTGTGTGTGTGTGTGTGTGTGTGTGTGTGTGTATCTATATCATAGCCGAGGAGGCTCAAGGAAATGGTGCCATTTGTCAACACATGACCTATTATGTATCATAGTTAGAGTCTGTGTGAGATGGACAGATTATGTGGTGAGACAGGGACCGGGGAGAAATCCGAGGTTGCTGAATGCTGTACTTCCTAGCATCCCACTCTATGCTAACAATCTAGTCCCATGACCTGCGTTGTCCCTCCTGCCCCATGACAACATCACCTCCCACTGGGTTCTACTCCTTAAAGGTTCCACTGCTCTCAGTGTGGACATTGTAGAGACAGAACTTCGGGCATGTGGGACTTTGAGGGACACACTCAAACCATATCCAAATTATCACAGCTGGAGGGAGAAACTTTGTGGTTTGACATTGAATGTTTCTCTTGTGGATGCAGTGGTGAAATTAAGGAAGGGAAAGAAGTGGAAGAGTCTGAGAGCGAATCCTTTCCCTTGTTTCTGAGATTTAACCCAGTTCCCATCCATCCAACACTATACATATTCTCTAGTGTGCTTACCCTGCTTCGTTTTAAGTGGTCCTCCATTGTAAACTTGAGTCAGACTGTGTAACCACATTGTGTGGTGCTTAGTCTGTGTCTCCTGTTTCAGAAACAAGGTTGTTTGCAGTTGTAGCTAAGGTTCAGAGAACTGGGTGCTGGATAGCTGCCCTACCTACTTTGAGTCAGAGCAGTCATTTAATTCAGCTGAGGACCATTGTTTAAGGGCAGTCACTTGAATGCCAGAAAAAGCTGTTTTTCTGATTCTGATTACCCCAAGTCCTTAAGAATCCACATTTACCCAGCTTTTGCCTTTTTGGGGGCAGAGGGTGCGTATAGCTTTGAAAACAACAGTAATAATACAACAGACTGTCTTTGTTAGTCATTGTGCTGAATTGATAGACTGCCCAATTATCTTTATAGTGGTGGGTAATGCAGTTCAGCCTATTACTTAAATTAAAAGTAAAACCTTGTGTTCTGTTGGATCTTAAATTACAAGATCTAAGATGGAGCTTCATTGCTCATTTATATTTTTATGAACCTTTTCGCTTTTGTACAAGCCTCTAGCAGACACCTGCTTCATGGCCATTTAAAACAGTGCTCATAACATACAGTAAATTTATAGGCAGTCATTTCTTTCAGTTGCCAACTTACGGCACAGTACTTGTGACTGCTGCAATAAAAAAAAATCACTATTTATTTCTTTAACTTTAAACATTGAAATGTGCCCCTCTGGTGCGTTATGGATATATTGCAGTAAGGCTGGGGCTAGACGCCTAGCATTTCTCTTCAGCATAGCACAACTTTTTAAGCGAGTTATTTAATATATACAATGTAATATATATAATATATATATATCATATATAACTTGTACTGGCTAGTTTCGTGTCAACTTGACACAGCTGGAGTTAACACAGAGAAAGGAGCTTCAGTTGAGGAAATGCCTCCATGAGCTACAACTGTAAGGCATTTTCTCAATTAGTGATCAAGGGAGAAAGGCCCCTTGTGGGTGGAACTATCCCTGGTGGGTAGTCTTGGGTTTTATAAGAGAGCAGGCTGAGCAAGCCAGGGGAAGCAAGCCAGTAACGAACATCCCTTCATGGCCTCTGCATCAACTCCTGCTTTCTGACCTGCTTGAGTTTCAGTCCTGACTTCCTTTGGTGATGAACAGCACTATGGAAGTGTAAGCGGAATAAACCCTTTCCTCCCCAACTTGCTTCTTGTTCATGATGTTTGTGCAGGAATAGAAACCCTGACTAAGACATAACCTATATGTATATCATCATGACTGCTATTTGAAGAAAAATTGAAGGAATTCTGTTGTCTAATTACACTTAAAGGTACCAGAGAAGCTGAGTTTCACAGAAAGTTTTCATTTTCATGCAACACACACTGAGTGACAGTAATTCGCTGGGCACTCTGTTCAGCACTGGGATAAGGAAGGGTTTCTACCACAAGGATTCCAATTGGCTTGATATGTTTAAAAGAAGTCTCCTGTCACTGCTGTGGATGAGGAAGTCTTTGCAAACACAATAAGGTTGGAAGCTGTTCTTTGCTGAGCAGGCAATATAGCTTTTGTTAGGTGTATGCCATATGGTCAGCCTGCCTACCACTAGCACAAACTCCAGAGAACACAGCAGCTGTGGAATGGAGATAATGCTGTGCTGCTGGGTTTTCAAGTTCTTGGGATTTTTTTTTTTCACATCCTGAAGTTGTGAGGTCAAATTGCTGAGTGTTTATGCAGTCCCAGATAAAACTGCGAGATGATTTTAATCAATAAGTATTACCTAAAATATATTTTTTTTGATTGGCTAGTTGGAGCATTTTGTAGTTTTCTTACAATTTATTTTTTATTTTTTATTTAATGTGTCTTGCATTTGTTGGGTTTCCTGGCCCATAGACTCTTGACATGCAAACTGATATAGGTTGTTTATTGGAATACACCCATGGAGTCTGCTCTACCATGGGGTGAGGGGTGAGGCAGGAGGAGAAGGCAGAGACACAGATGGGGAAGTTAACCAGTAAAGACCTTGCAACAGAGTCCTCAGCTCATTATCTAGGGAGCACCTGCAAAATTAAAGCGGGCTTTTAGACTTGCCCCATACTGATCCAAGTGTCTGGGACACAAAACATACCACTTTGTTCTACTTCCATGTCCCTTAGTCACTTGACCTGGCTTGGTCTTGGGGAGAAAGTGACTTGGAGTCTCCGAATGATTTCTAAATTGTTTCCTGGATGTCCTGGGAGCTCTTCCGTGGACTCAGAGGCTCCACAGAACTCTGCAAAAGCTTGCATTGAAGGTTACTCACATGCTATACCATCATTTCTCCTTCAAAGCAGAATTTTAGCTTTTTGTTCATGAGGAAAAAACCAGTGCATGACTGAGTCTGAAAGAACAGCATGTGAGCGTCTGAGGTTTTCAGGGTTGCATTGGTAGGGCATGAATGTTGATGGTGTGATCCACTTACTACTTGTAGGCTGTTCTATTTCAAAGATCATCAGGGGAAGACTCCTAGAATTAATAAAGCTTGAGAAACTCTGTCATATCTACAATCCTAAAGGGCAGGACAGCTGAGAACTGTTGGACCTTAACATACCTGTTATCGAGGAAGATGTTTTTGTCCTAAAGATGAAGATAACATTCATTCAGTACAAGTTTGGAGTAAGCCATTTTCTTCTTGTCAGCCTTGAGTCTTCAAAGTCCAAGGACAGACAACCAAATGGGACATCACTTTCCAAATTAGTAAATTAGTCAGTAAAAAAAATTATGGGTATGGGATAATGTATATATTTTTAATTATTTTACTGTTCTCGTTACAACACACTACAGAATTGTGAAGAAGCTGGTGGCTATTTCAGGATAGCTTCAGGTGGTATGACTTCAGTCCTGAAACTTCTTGCTCTAACTTTGTATCCTCAGTGGAATTCTAGTTGTTGTTTTTTGTTCGTTTGTTGGTTTTCTTCTTTTTTTTCTTTTCTTTCTTTCTTTCTTTCTTTCTTTTTTTTTTTTTTTTTGTGTGTGGGGGGAGGGCGGTTGCATTGGTGATCTGGTATTCTGCAAGACTATGAAACCTTTAGGGGGTAGGGACTGGCTGGTGACTATTTGAGGATGGGTCATAGGTTCATGATGCTTTCTTTCCAACTGGGTCCTGGGTTCATGATGCTATCTGCTTCCTGAGCAGCTACACTGTGCCTAGCTCCTGACTATGCTCTGCTCTCCGACAGGCTTGCTTAGGCACATGAACAGAGAAATTGTGCAACTCCACTTCTGAAACCTAACCAAAATCTGCCCCTTTAACTCCAGGAAATTCCACTGGACATTATTTTTTTTTTTCCTGAAAGTAACTAATACTTTACAGAGGTCCTTGATGTGATGGAGCAGCCTAAAACAAAGCCTCCTCAGGACTTTAATTATCAAACTACCCAGTCATGAGTTTGTCTGAATTCTACCATAAAGAAGACTAGCTTCTGAAATACATGTGTTTTTAGGGGATCCCCAAAAGAGGAATTTCTGAGATATTCTGTCTCAGGGACATAAAGGGACACTATTGGCTGCAACACAACAAACATACTCAGGTTTCTGCTCAGTGTGTTACTTTCATTTCACTGCCATTGCAGGGTTCGTGTTCATTGGCTTACATAAAGTTTGTTGCTTTTCCATATAAACCTGGGTCTGGAAATGCTCAGCATGTGTCCAGATAGCTTGGAAATGTTCAATATAAATTTAATATCTTTACCCATAAGTCGGGTATTGAACCCTGGGGAAGAGACAGGCTAACAACACACAGCATTTAGCTTTCTCCCAGATGTCCTGGCTCATTTTTATGCCTTTTATGAAATTTTTATATCATTATTCATTTTTTGGGTTGTTTCATTGAAAAAAAAATAGTTCTCAGGAATGAGGACTCACTTGTCTACTTCAACTGACCGTGCATAATTACATTTTGAATGGGGATCATTTTAACATTTGAGAATCTCAAATCTTGTCTTTGTAAAGTTCAAAAGAGCTGGCTGGGTACCGGGTGGCATTTAAGGAGCAGGGTTTCCATAGACATCATAATGTATAGTTCCTCCCGTTCAAGTGCGAATGCGAGTGTTTAAAGACATCTCAGTGGGAGAGAACTGTCAGGGTGAAAAGCCAAGAGTGAAATGGTTTCTTCAGATGATTTAGCAAATCTCTAGAGAAGGATTTGTCTTAAGAATCCTTTGCGGAAGTTAAGCACAGCAGCTATCAGGGCCTAAGCAGCTAAACTGTCTCAGAAGGGCCAGAAAATGATTCTCTAGCTGCACTGAGACTGCGACCTGTTTGCCCTGCAAATATTTGTTCAGGATCCACACTTCTGATTTGAAGAGCATGAGTGAGCGTGAGTGCATGTGTGTGTGTGTGTGTGTGTGTGTGTGTGTGTGTGTGTGTGTGCACATTGTGCACGTGCATGAGTGAATGAGTGTGTGTGCGCGCGCACATGTGAGCGCGCTCCCATATGTACAAATACATGTATCCAGTTTGGAAGATAGTGAATTCGTGTATTCATGCCAAGCATTAATAAGAGCTGAAGACAGCCTGCAGTTCCTCTTGCTATGAAGTAAACCTCGGTCTTGTCATTTGCTGGTAGAGCTTGGTAACATTAACTCATTGCGTTATGCAATGTCTGACCCCACCCCCACCAACTCAACTTTACTATAAACTTAATGTTTGTATCTGAAGTTCTGAATATAGATATTTAATATAGGCACCTACTGCCAGAGGACATTAGTAGGCAACGTGACTTCATGTACTATTTAGAGTGTTTTAAAATGTCCTCTGTCTGAGAAAGTGTCTGTGATTGATAAAAGAAACCATAAATCTCCCTTGTTCTTGCCCATCCAATTTAGGCCACATCTATATATATATCCTGTTCCACTGCCTCTTGGCTTTCCACAGTCACCCCCACCCCAAACCAGAATCATAGGCTAGAATGAATCTAACACTCAGCATCAAAAGTTATGACAGATGTCACCAGCTGTTACGCATTAGTGTGTCCTAATTTCAGACAAAGTGTTGGAAGAACTAGTTCCATAAATATAAATCAGGATCATCAGCATGGAACATGAGGTGAACAAGGCTTGCTCATGGTGTCCATTTATATTTTTCTGGGACATATATTTAACTTTTTTATACTTGTTTGCCTGGCTGTATTTTTCTCTGTTTTTCCATTTATTTCAATTCCATGTAATTACATTTATTTAATTAACCTTCATTCCTAGAAGCTGGGTGGAATGTCCAGTGTGAGGAATGTAGAATCTGAGCCCATCTTCTTTGTTTTCTGATAGTAGGATATTGGAATAAATATTGTATCATCACAGTTTCTTCATCAGTAGAGTGGGCATTGTGACACTTGGGGCTTGGGATGGGATAGGTAAAGTGGTATTCACATTGCTCTTGCTGTAATTTGCCTTAATTTGAAATATCTGTAGTATTAATAGATTCTCATTTACAGCTTACTTTAAAAAAAACTGCACCAATTCCTTTTATAAACAAAACAGTTTGAAATTTCTAAGGGGTTTGGGGCATTTCATAGAAAAAGGAGATGAGTGTTTGTTCTGATCTTAGATTTTGAGAGAAAGGATGTAGAGATATAAGATTTCTTTGGTGGCTTAATATAGGATCAATTCCTTGTTAATGATTCATGGAAATTAGAGATAAAATGTGTATGTTTTATTGACAGGCTTGTGAAGGTTTCCATCTACATCTGTTTAATTATCCTTTTAATAAATTTTTCAAATCCTCTGAGTAAGTGGTCATGACAGGGAGTTACACTGATTTGCCTCTTAATAACAGCATCCTAGAGCCAACTCTGCCCTTCAAGTGTTAAGTTGCATATCGACATCTAATGGATCAAAGCTTAGATATGTGAAAGCTTCATTGTTCCTTCCTCTCCACCTTCCACCCCGTCATGCTCCTGGGCCAGCAGAGTTTGGCTGGAGGCTGATAGATTGTATTAGCATAGCTAATAAATAACCCATCAGAGTGTCCCTCAGATTCCCAGTGCACACTGCAGAAGGGAATGGGCCCCCATGTGACCTTACCAATGCAGATGCTCACCAGGTCATGAGAGCTTCTGCCATAGGGGCTCCGAGATTTCTGTGTGAGTCTGAGGATTCCAACCTGCGGCCTCCCACTTGAGTGGCAAGCTTTGAAACAGCTGCTTTTATCACCCTAGCCCTGAGCTAGGCCTTTCTGATAATGGCTGCTTGTGTTGTGGCAATGGTAGTTTAACAACATAAAGCTGATCTCGCTAGTTTTGATTTTCCAGCTCTTTCCATGGTTTTGTGATTTTTCATAGTCAGTAGGCAATCTTCTAAATTATGATAGTTTCTCTCATAGACCTGTAAATATGCAGCATGTAGGTGAGGGAAGATATGCATAATGGTGTTTAGGACACTTATTTCTCACTTCAAATTAATAAATTAACACTGAAGAGATTGGCTTGCTGAAGGACAATTTTTATCTTTGTTTTTTAAAAGTCTTTTTCTTCAAAAGGCCAGGTCACTGATTTGATTCTTTTAGAAGACTATTTTTTTTTCTTGCTCTTTAGATGAAACTGCCCTGAAAGATGCTGTGTGAACCAGGCTAGTCTTGAACTCACAGAGATCTCCTGTCTCTGCCTCTTGAATGCTGGGATTAAAAGTATATGCCACCATGCATGGCTTTCTAAGGAAGCTTTTCAATTGAATTCTCTTTATAACTCTTTGCCATGCCATCTCTTTTAACTGGTACTCCTGTTCTGTGTATCCATTGCTGTGCCCCAGTCTCTATTGTTGTCACTGTCCCTTTTAATCTTCTGGGCTTTATGCTTGCCCCTGAATCTTGGGACAGTTTTCCAAAGCTTTGCTGAGTAGCCTTGACCACAATGTGGTACCACTTCTCTGTGCCTTTGGTGTAGGCTTTCATTATTGCTGGCTTTCCATTTTCTCCTCTTATGACTCTACCCCTTTCAGGAATACAGTGTCATTTTGAGTTCTATTAAAATAATACACCCAAAATAGCTTCTCCCGTGTACTGTTGTGCTTCTTAGGAGGGGACATAGTTTGCTTCTTCAGAGTTTACTCATATATGGAAAGAACTGCCTTTATTTTCCAGAGGGTGACAATTACGGTGTCGTCTTTCAGAGATGCTATTGAATGCTCATCAATATTTGCTGTCTTTGCTGTCTTTGTGAAAGAAGAATTTTTTTATATTTTTTATTACGTATTTTCCTCAATTACATTTCCAATGCTATCCCAAAAGTCCCCCATACCCTCCCCCCTACTCCCCTGCCCACCCATTCCCACTTTTTGGCCCTGGCGTTCCCCTGTACTGGGGCATATAAAGTTTGCATGTCCAATTGGCCTCTCTTTCCAGTGATGGCTTACCAGGCCATCTTTTGATACATATGCAGCTAGAGAAAAGAGCTCCGGGGTACTGGTTAGTTCATAATGTTGTTGCACCTACAGGGTTGTAGATCTCTTTAGCTCCTTGGCTACTTTCTCTAGCTCCTCCAATGGTTTGACCTGGAGGGCATCATCCTGAGTGAGGTAACACAATCACAAAAGAACTCAAATGATATGTACTCACTGATAAGTGGATATTAGCTCAGAAACTTAGTATACCCGAGATATAAGAGACAATTTGTAAAACACATGAAACTGAAGAAGAACAAAGATCAAAGTGTGGACACTTTGCCCCTTCTTAGAATTAGAAACAATCACCCATGGAAGGAGTTACAGAGACAAAGTTTGGAGCTGAGACAAAAGGATGGACCATCTAGAGACTACCATATCCAGGGATCCATCCCATAATTAGCCTCCAAACGATGACACCATTGCATACACTAGCAAGCGTTTGCTGAAAGACCCTGATATAACTGTCTCTTGTGAGACTAGGCCGGGGCCTAGCAAACACATAAGTGGATGCTCACAGTCAGCTAGTGAAAGAAGATTTAAGAATATCAGGAACTTGGACTGTGGTAACAGAGCCAAAGGAAGGACCAGTATGCTGTGACTGGTTTACCAGTGGCTATCCTTATTTACTGTGGAGATGTTAGGCTCTTCCAAGTAGTAGCCATGTATGATGCCGGAGAAAGCCATGCTTACTTCTGCAGTGGGGTCTGAATGTACTCCATGTTCAGGGCTAGTAGTACATGCAGTTGGATGTTTTTGTTTCTTTGGGTGGGATGAAAAATATAAAGAGTTTAATGTTATTTTATTTATGACCTCTTCTTTGTTAGTTGTTATAGTTACATACACCACAACACACACACAAACACACACACGTAAACTACAATCACATGAGTCCTAGTGTTGCTTATTATATGTGTTTAGAGATGCCCATGGGATTGGATGCCATATGAAGGGGCTTCATTCTGGAGAAGACCGAATCTTCCTCTCTCAGCAGCGATTGTCTAGAACTCATCACGTAGCTATGGGCTCTTGTGAGATTGGCTCATCAGTATTGTTATTGGGCTGGTACTGTATAGGTAATTATATTGTTGTCATTTCATAGATGTAGCTTCCATGTTATGTGGAAAAGACACTGTCATGTCAGGTCTCCTGATGATCTGTCTCCTACCATCTTTCCTCAGTTGTTCCCTGAGCCTTAAATGTAGGAATTGCATTGGAGATTTATCATTTGGGATTGTGTACTCATTAATAATTTTTTTCTCAAGATTTTGACTGGTTGTGAATTTCTGCAAAAAAAAGTTCTACTTTTATTATGTTCTTATATATCCTCCCTAATCCCTTCCAACCCCCCAACACTACATAGGTGAGAAAAATAAAAACTCAAGGCACTTTCCCAATTGCTTCCATCACACTGACTAGTAGACACCTTTGAACACATTTCCATGATAGCTAATTGATATAGGAGGGCCCAGACCACTATGGGCAGTGCCAGCTTGAGTTAGGTGGGCCTGTGATATATAAGAAAGATTGTAGAGCAAGCTGGGGGTGGAAACTAGTCAACAGCATTTCTCTGTGGGTGCAGTTTCTATTCTTGGGTTTCTCTTTTGCCTCTGCCAATGATAGGCAGTAACTTTCAAGCCAAATAAATCACTCCCCCCCAAAAAAAAAGAAAAAAAAAAAGAAAATTAGAAGGAAAAGGGGGAGTAGGTCTCTTTAGGCTGCTTTCTGCTGAATAGGGGTATTGAGTTCCTTGGGGTAAGTCCAATTTTCATCTTGTCATATCTCCAACTTCTTCTCTTTTTTCTCTCTTCCACCAGCAACAGCAGCAATAGCAGCAACAGGAACCAGCAAGAGTATCAGCATGCCTTCCCCCTCTTCCTCCTCCTCCTCCTTTTCCTTCTCTTCCTCCTTCTCCTTCAGAAGCCCTCTCTTTCTGGGTCCTAGCATTTTTTCCCTCTCCAGACTCAGAATTAAACTATCTGTAGCTGGCAGAATCACAGCCCAGCCAGAGCACACAGAGGCAAAGTCTGCTGCTGTGAATAGTCTGAAGCAGCCCCATATCCCATACATGGGATTAAAACAAAAACATCCTGACATAACATAACTGGTCGAACCTAAAACTCTCACTACACTTCATTTGCCTTAATAAGAAGCTTTGTTAATATGGTGTACGAGTCATGCTTATATGTGGATATCTGGATAATTATGTACAGTGAAATTTGAAATCATACTAGTTTAGGGAAGTGATCATAGCAGTTTCTTCTTTAGGTTCCATAGCCTTATCAGTCATGAGTAGTTGCCGACATTTACAGTACTAGGCATGAATTTTCTTGTATTAGGTTGTCTTAAGTCCAATTTGATGGCTATTGGTTGCTCTGTAAATGTAAGCTACTGCTGTATCCTTGGGGGAGATCTTTGTATGCTGGGCATTGTTGTGCAAAACCACTGGAATAGAGTAAGACTTATTGCTTGCTTTGTTACTTTCTCAGCTTGTATAGCACATTAAAGTACTTTGAACCCTAATACAAAGGGAGGAGCCTTTCATGTCAGTCTCAGATCAGTTCTTGCATATGTGTGTCCACTACATGATGTCTTCAACAATAGGGCCTTAATGTCAAGTTCTGGGAAAAATCAAAGGCAATGACAATAAGCTCTATCATTTCAGGAGTATCTTAGACCTTCTTGACCAACAACAAGGGAGGTTTCCCATAGCTGCTACTGGGGATCTTGTTAGAAAGTTTATGGCTCTTAGGGAAACATTATCACCCTATACTGTATCATTTAAAATGTAGTACTATTCATTAAATATAATTTATACTATTATGTTAAAATATATTTTATATATTAAATTGTACTCACATATATTAGATATGTGTATGCTTATACTTATGTATATAATATATTAATGTATTAATACATATTTTATATATTAAATTATATTCATCTATTTTAATGTGTGCATGCTTACACTTATGTATGCATTTTTACATAATGTAACTTAATCTCTGTCTCTACAGCTTTTTCAAACATCCTCATTATCGCCCTTCCTCCCTGCCCTTGCTATTGGCATCTTCCCCCATCCTCAGTTGAGGTACCCCCTGGCATTTCTATTTCCTTTTCTAGAGCACCGAATCTAGTTGTTAGTTACTTCAGTAGACCTCAGAATGAAGAGTTTAGACTTTCAAGGGCTGAAGTTTGTGTTTCACAGAGTATCAAATATTTCATGGTATAAATGTGTGTCTTTTAAAATGAGAACTGTGTACATGTCAGGCACACAGCATGATTTGTTGATTGAGGTATATATACCCACTAACATGCTTACTACTGTCCTCAATGACTATAGCTGTCTCCTCGCAGCAATCTTTTTGTGTATGGTGGCAGCGCTTGGAGCACCTTTTCTTAATAGCTTTCAGTCTACAGCACAATGCCAGCACCTGTTGCTACCCTGCTATCCAGTGGCATTCCAGGCTTCCTCGGCCTACAGTCATCCTTCATTGCTTTGTTACTCTGATGAACATCTCCCATTCAGCTTCTTTTGGCTTATAATACCAAAATATATTTAGAATTGTAGCATTTTTTACATGTATTGAAATATCTGAGTGTCCCTAGTCAATATGTGGAATTTATAAGCCATTTGCAAATAATCACGTATTTGCAAATGTTAAAAACTCATCAGATGTTAAAAACAATATTACGATGGTTTCCAGTTATTGCCAACAGTAGCTGAATACTTATCTATCCTGTTAAAGATCTAGGATTTACTGTTGGATGAAATCAACTTCCTTCTATGTTTCAGGCTCCCTGCTATGATTTCTAGCCCAAGAGATAGAAATGCCTTAGAAGGGTCTCTTGGGAATTTGCAATGAATAGGGTGAGGGTATAGTGAAACCTGATGATGCTGTATACATTCAAATCCTGCATAGTCAATCACTTTGTGAGTAGTGTCTCAAGTGGCAGAGTGGAGGCATCTTCCTTAGGTGTTTTTACGAGAAGGTTAATTTGGAAAGGATATTTGGGACTTCGCTCACTGGTCTCCCTTTATCTTGGTATGCTTTTATTTTCAGTGGGGAGAGATGATATTGAGACTATGAGCCAGCTGTTCCCGAGATATAATGATGAACTTGCACAATGCTCAGAGAACATAAAATAATATAAATTTTATGTGGTGGCAAATTACTCCCATGTGTACGGACTGACCCTTTGCAATGAAAGTAATGCAAGTCAGCATGTGTTTCTAGAGTAGGTCACTGTGGTGATTAATGAACACAGGTCCTCCTCATTCCCCCATGACCGGCTGATGATCAGGGCACTACAACAGTCAACCTCAAGGGATGCTATGACTTCTTTATCTTCTCGACCCCAGCTACCACCAAATATAAACAGCAGGCTTAGAAAACGAATAAGGGTGAAAGCCCTGAGCTTTACTACAGGGAGACACTGGGGAAAAACAAGCTTAGGCCGAAGATGCTTCTGTGTCTCCTGTAGACAGACGATTTATCACTTCCAATCAGTAGAGAAAAATTAGCTCGGACACAAAACAGGTTATATGGATTTAGAGTTGGTAATGAAGGAAAAATCTGAATGCTGGGTACTATAATGACAGAAACAGGGTAATGTTTCAATCATGCCTTTGAAGAGTGAATATATACCAATATGTATAAAAAATTGTTTTCATATGAGTGATGGAGCACACATTTAATACCAGCACTTGCCCTTACTACCAGGACTCAGAAGGTAGAGATAGGCAATCTCTGAGTTTGGAGCCAGCCTGGTCTATAGAGTGAGTTTTGGTCGACCAGGACTGTATAATGTGACCTTGTAGAAAGTAACAACAAAAGGTCTCCGTGGAGGTTTACCTTCAGTTTCTCTAATCCTTAAAGTATCTTATGAAGCTTGTGAATACTTCACTGAAGTCTGACTATTTAGCAGTATGATATTTCATGAAAAGGCCCATCATATCCCATGGGATGAATTAGATAAGCATATTCCTATTTTTCCATGTATCTACCTGAGACCTATGAAGTTGTGGTTTATAGTCATAATTGTGTTTTGGATCATGACGATGTGGTATATGAAGACACAGGGCAGTGTGATGGTGAAGCCATCGTCCATTTGTAGGATGGTGTTCATGCAGGTTTGGAATATTTGGAATACCCTCAAATAAATTATATGCAAATTACAAACATGCTAATTTTCAGTTTGTATTGGCTTTTGTTTTCCTCCTCGCTCCATCAGCTTATTCCATTGTTGATAGCCAGATTATTTTCCCCCCAAATCCACCATAAGAATGCCCCATCTTCTCCTCATATTCTTCCTGTTTTCTTGATTGCCTAGAAGATAAAGTAGCAAATGCGGGTTGTTTAAAGTCTCTGTGGGCCTGTCTTCCCGCCCATTCCAGCTCTCAGCTTGAATCATTTTCCTCCTCGTCCCAGGCACAGAACCCTGCTCTTTCTGATCCCCTCTCCAGGACTCACTTGGATCATCAGCACCTCACCAAGCCTTGCTGTGCCTCAGATGTGTCCTGTGATCATGGCTCTGCATATTCTGTTTGCTGGGGGCAAACGCTCCTCTCTTCTCTCTACCAACAACTCTCCTACATTGTCTGTCTCATTCTCTGCTGTGATGAGTGTGGGAAAATCATACTAACAATTCATTTGCTTAGCTTCTCTTTGCTGTCAGTGCTCTGAACACAGTATGTGGTTTTAATGGCCGTCTCCCTATAGCATGAGCTTTGGAAGGTGAGGAGGTACTGTCACTCAAATATTCATGCCTGTGAATTTAGATGGGAGAACGTGTTCCTAGGTAAAAAAAAAAAAAAAAATTACTTGGTAATATTTGGTCTCACTTGAATGTCCCCAGACACAGAAGCCACCTTCTGGATACTGATGCCAGTCCCTCATGTGCTGGCATGCTCCAGGCCAACTGGCCAACTGGCTGACATTTTTAGGCAACTTTGCAAGTTTTCCTTTCCTTATAATTTTGTATTGCTAAATTTAATTGGACATGCGATAAATAGAATATAGCAGCTTCTCATAGGGAATAGTTGAAACCAAACTGACGCTAAATTATTCTTTGAGTACCTTCAATATCAACTATGATCATATCACATTTTACGTTTCTGTAAGTCTGGTTTAGCAATGGGTGAGGGTTGCCAGAGAGAGACATTAGAAGTTTTGGGGTTTTGAGCTCTGTTTGTAAGTTTCCATGAATAGTACTGTGATATTGTTGAAGTTGGTATGAAATCAAGCTTCTAACTGTAGATTTGGCACAGTCATCCTCAAGGTAAGGCAGTCTTCAATTTTTAAAGCCATGGTCTTTAAAATGTGTTTTAACTTTGTTTATTTAAAAATCTCATGTATGCAGTGTCTTGATCATATCCATTACGAACTCTGTCCTCACATTTTCTCCAGGAATGCACTCCCAGCTGCATGAAGTGTTTCTCTTCACTTCATGTCAGACAAACAAAGAGTCTACTACATTCAGTTAGTGCTGCTTATACACATGGCTGTCTGGTCATCTCTGTTTTGCTTTCCAGTAAGAGGTCAGAATAGACATGAATCAGTTTTCCTCGATTCCTGTTTTGGGGGCACAGTTATTTGCCAGTTCAAATTCAGGAGCTATAGAGAACCCTCATGGAACTCTTTAAAGATGCTGATTTTCTGGCTCAGTTTATCTCCCTGTCCATGCAGAGGATTCCTTGTTGGGGCAAGGCTCCTATTGTGGAAGCATCCTCAAGTTTTTCACAGTAGACTGAGCATGGACTACCCTTTAATTTTTAAAAATAAACTCCCAAGTTGGCAAAAACTATTATGAAGGCATATATAACCTACACGAATTGTTGATTTGACAATTTTATGCTTTGATTAGAAGATGTATAATTATGTCAGGAGAACTAACGAAAGGTGAATGGCATCAAAGTAAAGAGGGAACTGGATGGGAAGAGCTCAGCGGGTAGAAAGTGCAAAGCCAGCAGTGTTTAATGCTTGAAGGTCACTTACAGAAGGTCTCAGTTACTGGGCTGCTGGTGAAGAACAAGGTAACAGCACCTCTCACGCAGACAGACAGTCTGCAGTTAGCAAGTGACTGAGGCTAGGGAGATGAAGCCGATCTGTGGATTTAATGATCTAAACCAAAAGTGAACTTCTAGGTCAGCACTTCGATATTTGAAAAAAGCGTTTATAGCTTTAGCCCATTAAGGCAAACATTACTTAACGTACAAAGAAAAACTTTTTTCCTTTTTAAAATGGAGTATTTTTATTTATTTATTTATTTTGAGACAAGGTGTTACTATTTATTTCTAGCCGACCTGGAACTGGCAGTGTAGACGGGGCTGGTTTTAACCTTGCAGAGATTCACCTGTGTCTGCCTTCTGAGTGCGGGGATTAAAAGTGAGCTACCATGCCCAGGTAAAAACAAGTTTTAATTTCAAAATGGCAGCTCTTATATTTGCTTTGTTGTTTACACATTGATATTGTCTGTTAGTGTCTTTGGTTCATTTTAGCCTAGCATACAAATACAAGGAATGGTTTCTCACCCGTGCAATAAAAGCAGGATTTGTCAGTGTGTGCTCTCTGTAACATCTGTGTTAAGAAGGGCTTCGTTCAGGAGGTCTGTAGGTGAGAGGATGACTCGAAGTCATATCCATGTTAGCTCACAGCCGAAACTTCCCAATGCTGATTCCTAGGCTCCAGCATCAGCAATTTTCCAATCAGCATCATGATTTTTCCAATGACTAGAATGGAACCGTAATGTCAGTATTTCCTAAATGTTTCCAAGATAATTCTATCTTAGGCAAGTTCAAGGCCTTTTATGTGGATTCAGTTAGTACCTGGGCCATTCCAACCAGAAATACAAATGCTGTTGTTAAAAGTAATAGTTTTTAACAGCAGTATTTTTAGGATGGATTCACGTTAAATCGAGAGGAGATTTAGTGGAGAGTTCTAATAGGAACCTCGGCGTTGGCTATTTCTGTGAATAAATAGAAAAAGATAAAACTGCAATGCATAAAACTATATTAAACCACATTACACTAGTGTATATTTTTTGCTGAAGTAATCATACAGATTAGAAATTATGCACATAAAACAATTACAGACTCATAGAGCCTATGTAAGTGGCTTTTATTAAACGTATAACAAATGTGTGTTTTTAAAAACATACAGGTTACAAAACACCCTTTTAATTAAATGTTTAAACAATTTACTGCCTTGTAGATGGCACACTTTTGCACAGGGATAGCAACAATATGACCTTCCTTCTCCCCACCAGATCCACCCAGTGTGCAGCTGTGACTGAATGCCAGCTATATCCCAGGCGTCATGCAATGGGCTAGATACGTGCTAGCTGCCACTTTTAGACTTATCTGTGTCAGTTATCTCTGGCAAATAAACCACTTCCATTCTCTGACTTGACATTAGAAAAAAAAGTATTTCTGAATACAATGTGGAGGTAAAAGAATTCTCCTGTCTCTGAGTTACATGAAGTGATTTTTGTCTGTTTGCCTCTTCTAACCTAGAGAATGTTGCTTTCCTGTAAGAGCAACCCCTGATTAAAGACTACAAAATGGGCTTGTTTTAGCTGATTTGAAGACAATATATTAACAGCTAACACGTTGTTAGATGTTTTATTTTTAAGTTTACAATACTGTAGAAAAACACCATGCATGGGATCATAAAACCTTCACTTCTGTCAAACCCAGCCCCAGAATTTAACTCGACTGATGGACAATTGCTTGGGGAATCTTGCTGTTTCTTATTGTTAGGTTCAGAGAGGAAGAAAAAGCCTGTGGATTCCTCCTGCCCATTCCTTGCAGGACAGGGTCAGTTTATCTTCAGGAAAACACCTGCCACTGTGTTTCCCTGGGAGGATTACGCCATTCGTGGTAGGATGCCCTGTGCCGTAGGGAAGATGACAGACGAGTGAATGCCTGACTCCAGGTTTGTTTAGATGTAGTAATTGCTTTCTGGTGAAGCTTTGTATAATTCCAATTTCTAGGGTTCTAGGAATCTGTAAATCAAATGTTCTCTACAGACGGTGATGGACAGATCTGGGAAGCACTCAGTGTACTGTTCTTGGTAGCATGCTCTTTGCTATTACGAGAAAAAAAGGGAAGCAATCAGCTTGATAGATTAAATATATTTACTCATGGATTTAGAATAAGCAGACCCAAAGCACAGAATGGTAAGGAAAATCACAGCTTTTACAAGAAGCTTCTGAGGGAGTTCCAGGGAAGGGTGTTTGAAGGACAGGGGAGAAAACGCCACGTTTAACCTTGCTAAGAACAGGAAAGTCACAGATCCTTTTCCTTATGAATCTAGCATTGCTCTAAGCAGTTTCATTTCTGTCTAGGGCAACCTGGTGGCCACAGAGGTGACAATCCTAGGATGGCACAATGGGAACTTTTCTATGATAGCATAAATTTTTAAAATGACAGTTGAAGCAAAAATTGTAAGTGACCAGTTAGACACTGTACCATTTTTTAAGGAGGAAAACAATAAATATAATTATTATTCATGGTGTCCTCAAGTTTCCTATAAAGATGAGAAATCCACTGGGGTTTCATGTACTGCTATAGCGGTCTGCTAAATCAGTTTTGACAACTGTTAAAAGGCATTATCATCAGAAATAGGTCTGTATTTCACTCTCTGCCAAGTATATAAAACACTTAAGACTTAAAGAGTCTGTGACAAGAAGGGTTTCAGAGAAGTTATTGAAAGAGACAACCGGGGCTGGTGAAATCAGTCAGTGGAGAGGAGTAGTTACTGTACATGTGTGGGGACCTGAGTTCAAATTCTAGCACCCACCTAAAAGAGCGGGGCATGCTTCCAGGCGCCTGTAACATCAGCATTGTAGACTGTAGACAGGCAGATCCCGGGAGCTAGCTGGTCTGCCAACCAAGCAGAAATAAAGATTTCCAGTTCCTTCGCAGATGCTGTCTCACAGGAATATGATGTAAAATGATAAAGGAAGACTCCCAATGCCTTCTTAGGACCTCTTCATGCATGCATACGTGTGTGTGCCCTCTCTTATGTATGTACCATAGAAACATGTATGAACATATCCCTAGCACTAATAAATACATGAGTACATAAAAGAACTAACCAATGATTGGTTCTGGCCACCCTTGGGGAGAGGGCTTTAGACTTAAAGCTAAAGCCAACACCCAGAACTCCTATGAGAGCTAAGCTGCTTTCACTGTCCCTAAGCTGGGGAGCAATAGATAAAGGAGTTTGCATGCAAAGATCACACAGTTCAACCAGCCAGCTACTCTAAGTGAAAAACGTCATCAAGAAAGTACCTTCACCAGGCTCCTGGTATGCTTTTTGGTATTATGAGGACCAGTTGTGTCAAACTCAAGATCTGTGTGTGGTTGTCCTCCGGAGCCTGCTGTGAGGAACCCAGCCACACTTGCCAGCAGGGAAACACCAAAGCACCAAGCTGGGAATCTCAAGATTTGCTCTGGGGCTCAGCAGTACCCAGGAGTGAAGGGTGGCTCTTATGAAATTACTTACTTTGGGTTCTGTTTCCTTATATCTAAGTCGACGCAGGTGATGTGTTGTAACTTTCAAGAAGATTCTGCTTCTCATAGACTTTGCCTTGCCCCTGCCCAGATCAACCAATTTTCCAAATTTTATTTACTTATTTATTGGTTATTTTGTTCATTTACATTGAAAATATAATCCCCCTTCCCAGTTTCCCCTCCGAAATCTCCCCTTCCATTCCCCCTCCCCCTGCCTCTGTGAGGCTACTCCCCCACCCACCCACTCACCCCCTCCTCACCGCCTTATCATTTCCCTGTGCTGGGGCATCAATTGTCGTAAAAGGTTAGAGTACCTGGGCATAGAAAACTCCTCAATTTAAACGCTAAGACTGGGTTTACAGTCTCTTGTTTGGAGGAGTTGACAGTGAGACCTTCTTCTGAATCTTCTGTGTTGGAGTTAGGCAGGAGGAATCTGGTGTGCCACATGTACTGAATGCATGGTTTCTCGACTTTAGATGTGAGCAACGGGGCATTTCTGATGGCTCTTTAGCCCTACGGCAAACTGGTCGGGCAGTGGAGGTAGTATGCTTCTGTCGGTACCACAAAGGGTGGTTTAGTGGTCAGGCTCTAGTCATGTCTGTCTCCACACGTTCCTCCCTGCCTGATGGCCCACTCCCCATGGCATTTGCCCTACAGAGCCCTAGAGGCTGCACCTACTGCTTAGGTGCCGGGAACTGCAGAAGTCTGTATTCAGCCACCAACTCTGGTCTTCTTTTCCTACGACTCTGTCTCTGGGGTTGTTGCATTTCAGCCGACACTGTACAGGTGTGCCTTACAGATGACGCTAAAGATGAGGTTTTGCTTGAAGGCTGAGTGGACACTTAATGTACGTAAACCTGATTTACTCCTCGGAGGGTGAAAAGAAGCCTGCAGTTCCTCACGTCGACTTCTGTGAGATATGTACCAAGAATTGTGTGGCTCTGCTTTAAGAGATACGTTTCCCTTAAGACATGTTTCTACCTGCTTTCCTAAGTTCCTGGCTGTCAGTTGCTTCCAGGTATGGGCAACACAAATGGAAGTTAGACACTCTCTACAGGGAGAGATTCCTTACCTGCAAGGTGGCTGGTTTCTTGAGAAGTTTCAGAAAGTGAAAGTAGGTGGAAGGAATTATTACCATGTTCAAGTCCCAGATGCTGTGTGGTTGCTGCAGCTAGATGGTCCCTTAATTCGTCGCATTTCTCCCCTTGGCCAGTTTCCCCGTTTCTGAAGAAGGGACTAACGGTTCCAAATTGCATGCAGGGCATTTAAAAGGAATTGGTTCTGCATCTCTAATTACCTTTATCTATTATGTGAGGATTTTACTCACTTTGCCAAATTGCACTGCTACAAAGCCCATTAGGGATTTTAAAAACCCGGATTAGTGTATGCTGCACATTCAGAACTTCACTTATTAATTCATTTCTAGTGGAAAATTTTGCTCTAATTGTAGAAGCTTTGCGACTTTGGATGTTGGTCAAAGCTCTCCGCTGGCGGTGAACAACTTGAAATCATTACATTGCTACTCCATTTCCGTCCTTTCTGCAACTTCATTGAGATAAAGTCGACACGTAAAATGGTCTATGTGTAAGGAGCACTAAATAACTTCACACACATGGAAACGCCTCCACCCCGTGAAACACATTCTCTCATTCAGGTTCAGTTTTATCCAACATCCACCGCTACCTCACATATGAGAGTCCATAACTATGCAACACCGTATGACTACATAGAGGCACAGGAATTAGTGGGTCATCTCAGTTGGTAAAGGCTCTTGTTGCCAAGGCTGATGTCTGAGTTGCATCCTGAGGACCCACATGGTTGAAGGAGACAATTGAAAATTTCCCTCTGACTTTACACCTGAGAGATGGTATGCATTTGCCCACACATACACTTGCAAATGTACACAGTAAATAAATATATTTTTGGAAAGTTATTTAAGAAAACATATGCAAAAAATAATAGGGCTAGGACTATGGTCCTGTGGATAAAATGCTTGCTCTGAAAGGAGAAGACCCTGAGTGTGAATTCCCAGGGATCTTGTAAAGCTGGTTATGGAAGCACGTGCTTATGATTCTACTGTTCTTATGGTGAGGTCACACACCGGGCCAGGAGACTCTCCAGAAGCTTGTGAGATGGCTACCTTGGCAAGCACCATAACCAGCAGCAGCAGCAACAGAGGACTTGTCTGAAGGTAGAGGGTGAGGATTGACATTTATGGCTGTCCTCTGACTTCCAGAAGCATTCTGTGGCACTTGTATGTCCACCTTCATTAGGATTTATCAGACAACTCGTGCATATACACATGCGTATTTAAAAAAAAAAGAAAAAAAGTGTGTGTGAGGGGGGAATGTTTGTAAGTCATGGAGAAGCAAATGGATATATAATGTCTGTTAGCGAAACACCATTCATCTGCATTCAGATGAATATAACTGTGATTTTCCAGTTAACATAACAAAGTGCGTCCACAGGCGTTTATCTGTTCAAGTCTTTCTGACAATTCTCCAAAACGTAAGTCCTTTCAAGCATTTGCTTTTATCTGCATAGAAAAGGTCTCATAGATAGATGCTCATAAAGTACTTCTTGGTTGTTGTATAGCCAATCGGGGGACTCAGCCCAGGCGAAGACTAATTCTCCTGCTCTCTGTGATCATTTCTTTGTTCTGTTCCCACTCTTCCAATCATCGCCTCCTTCGACTTTCCTATCGTTTTGTGTATATGACCCAGTAGGTTTCAGCGGTTATGTTTACAGGAACTGTTTTAGCAGTGCCTACCCATGAAGCAAATGTGTCTTCCTTCTCTACGAATTCTTCATTGCATATAATTCCTGGGAAAGGAATGGGGACTTTGGAGCCCTTCCCTCTCCTATGAAAAGATGTTGACATAGGTCTAGGGTTGAACAGATACTGTGCAGGTAAGTATAACAGCTGTGAGTTCCAGGGTATAAGAGCCAGGCCATGGGAGCCAGCAATCTCCAGTGACACTATCCACTGTCCTTCCTTCAGCTCTTAATGGTTTCTAAGGCCATATAGGCTATTGGCCCTGCTGATAATTTTCTAACAAAACTAGATAGTCAGAGCCTATTGAGGAAGCCATCTCATCTTAGTCAAAGGACATAGAAAGTCTGTTACTGGGAATGTACTACAACCTTCCTCCTTTATGGCTATCTCTCATGATACCAGAAGATGACTTGGAGACTGCTGTGGGAGAAAATGACATTAACAACCTTATGAGTTTTGAACCCTGTGTGCAACAGTATCACTGGCCAGACAAAACCTCGAGGCTATCAGTACAATAGTGGCAAGCCAGTCAGGGGAGCTATCACCTACTTTCTGTTTGAAATTGCTGTCCACTTCTCAGAAAGGAGTTCCTGTCCGATATTGTAAACCCAGCCATAAGCCTATATGACTGGGAGGTCATAAGCTGGAGTGGAGGAATTCCTCTGTTGTTTTGCTAAGTGGACATATTGTGTCTTTCAGATCACCTTCTAAATAACTACAGTTATGTCCATATGTTAATGTTGCTGTCAGTTTTGTTTAGAGATGTTTCCTCTTTGAAATGGCAATGACTTCAGAAACTCCTAAATATGTAAAATGAATGACTGTGGAATGCAGAGCCATGAATTGGACATATATACTACCCCCTCCGAGGTACAGGGAATACTGTTGAATAAGACACTGAAAGCCTGTTCCCCCTTGAGTGCATGTTTTTATCCATTCTTCTACAGAAAAGTGGCCGTCCATTTTCCTTGATTCCAAGGCACAGTACTTTCTGAGTATGAGTTGTAGATGGGTCTGGAAACAGCTGCTGTGGACCAGAAGGGAACACAAAATGAATGACTCTTCAACTTATTTTAATTACCCAAATTTGTGTTAGAATGAAGATGGAATGCTTCAACTGTAAATACTTTATTTGCCTTTAAAAATTATTTTGTTTTGTGTTTTAATAGAGTTATACCATTCCCCCCTTCCATTTATTCTCTTCCTTGTGGTCTTTTCTGTTACATTTGATTGTTTTAACATACATATATGCATATGCGTAAACATCTAGCTCAGCATATAAGTTTATTTACTTGTAAAATGTTTGTTTATATAAAAGGGCGTTCAAACATTCATGCTCAACTCAAGCACGGGCAGAAGAACTTCCTCATAAAACAAAGCACTAGCAATAGATGATTTCCCAAGGATTATCAAGAACAATGTTGGAGGGATGTGTATTTGCTCATACTAGATGTAAGGACTGGAGCCTCCTCCTTCAACTGTGAAATCAGAAGAAATGAGAGAAAAGCCAGCTTTTAAGGGTGACACATTTTTTCACGTGTTATTTATTAATTTTAATCCATTGGAAGCTTGTGGAACCATTGGCGCTTGATAGTTAAGCAAGATACTGTGCCCATTGGTGGAGGTTGGGCATGCGTTGTCAGGGGTTCCTGTAAGTGTCATGGAAGGCAGGGAAATGAACCATGAAGATGTGAGAAGGAAAACTTGATTCAGCCAGTCTGGTTCTGGATCAAACATCTAGAGAGTTGAATGCCTGCTCCTGCCCTTTATTGTAAGCATATTTAAATAGTTGATTTTGGGAAAAGGTTTCCAGGGAACAATGATTTTAATTACAGGTGCACAATAAAGTTTAAGGTGTGGGCACATACAAAATTCTTTGCAAAGCACATGTGTTTAAGAAGATGAGTTCTATAGTTTAAAGTCTGGGATCTGGTGGGGTCTCTGACTGAGACAGCACAGAGGTCAATAGATTACAAAGTACATGTGACAGTTTCCCTGAAGATGGGTTTTATTTACCAGGAGCTAAAGATAAAGATCTAGGGAGGGAGAGTCTCAAATATTTGGGTGAGGTCTGACTTTATAGATAGCTTCAGGTCATTAACAATATCCATTTCCCGATGTCTGGGCAGTAAACAAGGTATATCTCCTTTGAGGAAACAACTCTGCATGACCACTTCTGGATTTCCTTGCTATCTGTGGGAACAAAGACTTTTGTGCCTCCAACACTTAATAAAAACTGTCGGGTTTGCCTTAATCCAAAAAACATAGTAGGTTCTATAGGAATGACGAACTTTCATAACATCAAGGGGTAGCATCAAGGAGTAAGCAAGATCCAGACATGCTTTCAAGAAGTGGGGTTGACATGTGAACTTGACTGATGGATATTGCTAAGATAGAAGGCGGTATGGAGGGCCAGGTTGTGGAATGACAAGCAAAATACACCTGTGATCACAGATGTAACTTGCCACCTAAATACTGGCTTCCAAGGAGGTACAGTGTCAAGAGAATGTTGCTGAAGATGAAACTGGGCAAAAGCTACCTAAAACAGCCTCATGTAGTCTTTAAAAGGCATGGGTGCTTAGTTCATAGGCTGCTGGGAATTACTTGTTACATTGAAGTTGAAGAACAATGTGTTCAGTTTTCTGGGTCAATTATTTTCTTCTATTTGGCTTCTGTACTTTTTGGAAGGGATAGATATGGAGAGGAGAGGGAGAGGGAGAGGGAGAGAGAGAGAGAGAGAGAGAGAGAGAGAGAGAGAGAGAGAGAGAGAGAGAGAGAGAGAGAGAGAGGAGAGAGAGAAGGATGAGACAGAGACAGTAGACAGACTGGTGTATGAAGAAATGATGATGGTAAATTCAAAAGTTTATTATTGGAGAAAATTTATTTAAGGAATGCAGGGATCAAAGGAACCAATCAGTGTGACTTGATTATCATAGGTCCAACAAAGAAAACAATAGCAAGCACATGGGGTATTGCATACTGCTGATGGAAGAGCAAAGTGTTGGTGACTTTTGGAGAAAGTGGTGCATAAGTACATAGAGGAAGCCATATATATTCTGTGCACTTATATTTTTTTTTGATCAGCTCTTCAAAGAATTTATGCAAATAAAAATCTACCCTCAAGAACTTGAGATTGTGAACAAATTATTTATTGGAGGGGTGTTTTATAGTTACAATTTATTGGAACCAATCTGAATCGACATTAGTTGAAAGAGTGGCAGTCCATCTCCCCAGTGGAGTACTGAACAGAGAAATATAGCACAGGGAGACGGAGAACAGGTAACCTAAGCTCATTGCTTTTGAGTATTTTAAGGAAGTATAGCATGGCATTTGTTCAATGAAAGCAAAAAGGATATGTGAAAATATGTTATGTATATGATAATTTGGAACAGAAAAGAAACACATGAAAAATGAATATTCTGGAAGTCAGTGAGATAAATCACTTTGTGAGGGGCATAAAGGAGAAGGAAACAGATGGAAGCAGTAGCGATGAGAGGGTGCACCACAGCAGTTATGGTTTTAGCAGGTAGACCTCAAGAATTAAAGATGAAGGAGAAAAGCTAATGGTTTTAGCAGGTAGACCTCAAGAATTAAAGATGAAGGAGAAAAGCTAATGATCATAGAAATTTTAAGTTTGTTAGGATTATGAGCTATGGAATATTGCTCCAAATACTCTGCAATAGATTACATAGTATCAGTAGAAATGACCACCTGAGCTGGGAATGTCTCTCGGTTGGTACAGTTCATGCTTTGCATACCAGAAGCCCTAGGCCAAAATGCCAGCTCCACTTTGACCATCTTTGAAGGAGTATACCTATAACGGGAGCACTTAGGAAGTAGAGAGAAGAGGAGCAGAAGTCTAGGGTCATCATTGGCTCAGACAGTATGAGCCCAATCCAGGCCACATGGCAACTTCTGTATAAAAGGCCATTTATTGATGGCATGGGATAAACTGGAAGAAATTACTTATAGATGTGTGTTTTATTTCAGAATCGCCTAAAAATGTAGCGAATATCATCCCATTTCATAGACGAAGAAACTGAGGTTCAGATCAGCATTGTCTGAAAGAAAAATAACACAAGACACAAGTACGACTCATATATGTAACTAGAAAAAAATTCCAGAAGTCATTTTTGAAAAAGATAGAAACTTATATTATGCTGGGTAATATATAATTTTGAAATTAATCCTGTCTAAGATAGTATTTCAATCTGTAATCAGTATAAAACATTTTAATTCTTTTTCTTCTGTTAATAAGTCTTTGAAGTCAGGGCCTATGTTATGCAGAGAGCAGTTCAGGTCAGATGCTGTATTAGTTAGTTTTCTGTTACTATAATAAAACACTCTGACAAAAAACAAGTTAGAGAAGAAAAGGTTTATTCTGACTTACAGTTCCAGAGCAGATGCAATGTGAGACTGGTTTGTAAACCTGAAGGGGCACAAGACTCCACCTCCTGAAGCATCCATACCTTTCCCACAATGCACCACCTCCTATAGCATCCATACGTCCCCCAAAGCACCACCATCAGGGGAGCAAATGTTCGCATGCATGAGCCTGTGAGGCATTTCTATTTCATTTAACCCACAACTAATGCTAACTCTTCATTGGAAATACATGTTTGATTGCCGCTTGCAGTTGATTGAAAGTTGATTGGAAACAATCGAATAACATGCCCCGTTTGATGTAACGTGCTTGAGAAATTTTCTCAATAGCCAAGGCAAATGTCTACTTCTAAATTTAAGTTTTAATTACTTGAAATAAAACAGAACACGGGGTTCTACTCCTCAACTACACTCGCTGCACTTGATGTTCTCAGTGGCCCGAGGTGGGTGATGCCAGACTGAGTTTAGAAATCAAAGGAAACAACTCAAATTTCTCCCAGTTCAGCAGCACTGAGACTGAACTTTTCTCAACCTCGTTTGTTCACACAACCAACCCTTTATAACGGCAACTCCTACTCTGTGCATGTGTGTGTGTGTGTGTGTGAGTGTGCGATATGGTTCTGTTGCTTAGCAGGTGTGTCAGTGATGAGAGTCTTTGAGTTGCTTGGAGGAAAGCCTCCCATCAGTGGCCACCAGGAGGCAGTTAGTTTATGGGCCTGGTAGAGGAGGCTGACCTCGTAGAGCAGTGAGCAAGCACATTTCGCAGCCTGAGATACTAATCTTCTTCCTCACCCTAGTGAGATGGAGGGCAAATGAAAAGGGTCAGCTCAAATCCCTTCCTCTGGAGGCTTGTTGGGTTGTACCAGGGCTCCCTGGCTTCCTCATTAACAGTCTGATTTGTGTGGCCTCTTCATGGTGCTTTTAATTTTGTTTTTACATCTGGGGCTCTTTCTTGTTAAAAAATATAAAGGCTATTAGACTGCATTTCTCCTGGGACTCACATTGATCTCTCCACGAAAAGCTGTAACTTCTAAAATAAAGAGACTTCTAGAAAAACAAAATCCTCTGGGTGTCAGGGGAATTGCTATAGACTTGGTTCTTTGGCCCCTTCATCATCTTGAAAAATATTTTGATGTTTCATATTTTTTATTAATAATAATTGACAGAACACAGATACACTGGCCTTACTTTTTAGTAGGGCTAGCCTCTGTGACACACAGCTGCCTAAGTGGAGACTTTTTAAATACCCATTTGCATTTATTTATTTTTTTTGACAGCAGGTTTGTTTTTCTACTTAAGTAAAAAAATCTGTTGAAGACAGAAGTCTATCTCTTAAGTTTGAGCAGTCTTTTGGCAATGGCAGATTGTTTTTGCAGAGGAGAATAGAAACAAGTTGAAGAAGGAAAATTGAATGATGTGGCAGCAATTTTAGCTTATTTGATAATAACTTAATCTGTGCGAGACAAAGTAAAATGAATTACAACCTAAACAGAAATGAGTTCTTAATGAAAATTAGTCAGGCATGCCATTTATCTATATGTGTGTTTGCACGTGTGTGTATGTGTGTGTGTCCTGTTAGAGAAAAATCTGTTCAACACAAATAAAATAAAATCAGGAAGAGCAATTATTAAAAGGCTGTGGTAATTTTCTAAGGCAGTGTTGTTTTTCTCTTTAGTTTCCCCATATGAAATGTTGGATGCAAATTATATGGGGTAAAATAATTGTTCTCTCCCTGAACTATAGTCGCAGGGTGACCTATTGCGTTTGCTCTATTTACTGTGTCTGCAGCATAATTATGAAGACTTAGCTGCTCTCCCAAATAGTTACAGATGTGGGAGAAAAATAAATTACTTTTGCACGCTAGCCCTGGAAGTCGTGCTGTTGTAATATAATGTAATCGGCCACGAACAAAAGGAAGTTATTATATTCATTTATATTAGTTTGAAAGCCGCAGAAATGTATTCTGTTATTTTAGGCTGAAGAACTGAAGTGGTGCCAATGATGACTGCCTCTCTGTGATCATCTGGCTTTTACCCTGAAGGTCACCTTTAGAAGTGGGACATTTCAGCCTCTTCATTGGGCTCACTCAAGTTTAGTGCATGCCATCACATATTTGAGGATGGGAGAGAGGGCTCGCATTTGTCCTGTATGACTCTAGATAGGAGAAAGAGGAATGACAAATGTAGGTGACAGACTGATTTTAGCTGCATGTAACGATGAGATCTCTCAGGTCTACCTCAAGGTATGCCCTTGTGTCTGGGAGCTGCTGGGCGTTAAGTGGATTTCCTTTTATCTGTAGTTCTTTCTTTGAAGAACACCTTTTCCTTTGACTCCAGGTCCATGAGCTCAGCCTTTTGGAAGGAGCCAATATCTCAACTCTGGGAAACGTCTCCATTACTTTAACTCAAACACTCTCATACCCATATCAACATTCTCTCTCTCTCTCTCTCCTTCCCTCCCTCTCCTTCTCTACACACACACACCACACACACACACACACACCACACACACACACACACACACACACACACACACACACACCACAGAGGATAATAATGCTTCTCCTCTCCACATTGAGAAATTTATCTCCTTTCCCTGTATTGTTTCATAAGATAAATCTGCCAGAACTCACAGTTCGTCTGTGTAAGGGCCTTTAGATGTTAACTCTTTACTTGACTTGCCGAGAGTAAGATTTCATCACGCAGGTGTTAGCTGAATGACTCATTTAGATGAAAAACAAATAAAGGTTAAAAACTTCGGAAACTGTGTTGAATTTTACAGTGCTCATTTGTTTTTGTTTGTGAGATGGCTTAAATAAGTTCTCGCTAAAAGCACTTGTTTGAAAATACCCACGGGGACTTGACACAGGTTTCTGAGGTTACAGATTATGTTTTCAGGTTCAGATGTAACTTTATAAATTTAATTTCAGTGACTTTGTTTCTGTATCCCAGTGTTCTCCCTTGCCATACGTGTGTGGAGGCTGGATGTTGCCGTGGCTGTGATCCCTTGTGTTCTCCACCTTAGTTCTTGAATTAGGAACTTTGACAGAACTAGAGAGATTCTAGCAGAAGAGTGAGTCTGTCTCTGTGTGTCTTTCTCTCCATCACTGTCGGCTCCCCACCTTGTCCTTTGTAACATATCTGCATCTGCCTGCACTGAGTCCTGGGTATCCTGGTTATCCAAATTCAGTTCTTCATGTTCATGTTTGTCCACCAAGCCTTTAGTTGTATTTTAAAGTGAGAGATATTATATCTCCCATCATTTACAATTTTTCTGTGGCTTTCCCTGAAGTCTTACAAAAAAAAAAAAAATCTGCCAAGATAAAATTAAAGTGGGGAAGAAATTCTGTGCTGTCTAAAAGAAATTGGTCTGAGTAAATTTTCTTAATTGCCTATATTTTGAAATCCTCAGTGAAATATAAATACTTGCTGGTTAGTAACTTCAACTCACCTCCTCTAGAAAAAGATTGCTTTGGACTTTATTGGGCAAATGGAGAAAACCAGCGTCATCGGAAACGATCTCCACAGTGAGTTGCCTCTGACGTCTGACCCGATTCTCACAGGGTCCGGGGAAGTTGAACTGTATCGCTGGATCTTGCATGGCGTCTGCATTTCCACTCCATGGAATTTTGTAGCTGGAAGCTAGTGACCCTATAGCGATGGGTTAGCCTCATTCTGTCTTGTTGCGATTTCGGTGGCTGTATTTTGTTTGCCATTTGAGATTTCTAGTTGAGAGACAATTTGGAAAATCTCAGATTCCATTAGTACGGGTATATTCACAGCTGGGGAAATAAAAATAATAATGGATCTCATGTGTGAGTTTGGAGTCCAAGCACAGGAGTGCTTTGAGGTAAATAACGTGCTTCTAGGTGACTCATTATCCTTGTAACTGATTACAAGGCAATGGGATGAGAGTCCTCCTCTGATGGATGTCCTCAATTCCAAATTTTGTGTTTTCCCCAGAGGCTCATGGGAAGGGGCCTCATTAATCTAAGCAGCTGGTATCTTCAGGATTCCATGAGCTGGGAGCAAGGTTGCTTCTCGACTGGGGCTAGTTACTAATGGGATCATGAGAAAACTGAAGGTTTTTCTTTGGTTGGTGAAGTTGCCTCCAAGACGGTGTGAGAAGTGATGGATCAGGGAAAAAGAAGTCTGAGCAAGTGTAAAAAATCATTTAAATTGCCTTAGATTTAAATGATAGAGTTTGAAATGGGAAGGAAAGGCAGGCAATGTATCATCATTTGCTATGTACCTGCTTTAATTAACCTTGCATTTCCACTTGCAGAGTCGTTTGGGTAGATGAGGAAAAAAAATACTGTGGGATAAAATTGACCTTGTCTTCCTCCGCATGCATATGGAAATGGCATGCAGGGACTTTACAATTAATATTGATTCAATGTCAGAAGGGCAGCATTGATTGCTATGGAGAAGACGGGGTGGAGGGGTCCTGAAATTTTCATTTGGAACGTAGGAAAGTGCAAGCTCTAGTTATTGATCTAGGCTGAGATATTGAAGGCATGTGCTGAGGCCTGTGGCAATCAGCTTCTCATTTGTTACACAGGCATCTTCCTCAGACTGCTTTGATGATGATGATATATATATATATATATATATTTCTTTTAACTAAAAAAGAAGGAAATGTATTTGATGTAAGCAGCTGAGATATCTATTTTAAGCTTTACCCGTGTAAAGATATACATGGATGTACACATAGGAGCTCAGACAGCACAGGCTTTTCCTAGCACATGACTTGCATATCATGGGTCGTCAGGAGTAATTCTTGTCAGAAGATAATTCAATACAACCTTACATCTAGCAGGTACTGGCTCCTTCTTATTGGTCAGTATAAAGCTTTTCTCACCTGGCACAATTTTTTCTTACGTGCATCCAAGGACACTGCAGGCTCCTGGGCAGGCTTTATGACCACTGTCCTGAGTTAACAGCCTCTACAGGGAAGTTGAATTAATGAATTTGTTCATTGGGCTGCTAATCTCACTTCCGCCATCCACTCCAACTACTTATTTTTTAAATAAAAACTTTGGTCTCCCTGATAGCCTCCAGGGCCTGTCAGCATTTGCTGATCATTTGATAATACGTTTGACTCTCCGGCTATGTTAGGATTCTCAGCTAGGAGGAGTGAAAGAGCTCAGCCAATAGCTATACACACAAAGTGATGATTCTAGTAAGGGGGAACTTAATTGATGTGATCACATGGTTGATATTTACACTAGAGTTATTAACAGAGCCATGATGTGTCAATCACTAATGGTGTTTTCATGCCATGGGTGTGTGGACAGTATAGACGATGTGTAAGAGCTCGAAGACCTACAAGGATATGAAAGCTGTGTTTTCCGTGGTCAAGAGGAAAAGAGTGATAATCTGGATAGATGCTTGAACTTGTCTATAGGGCTTCAATAGCTGTGCTAACACACTATGGCCAAAAACACCTTGAAGAGAGGACAGGGTTTACTTCTGTGTCATCTGTCCATCTGGATGAATTGAGATAGATTGCTGGGGACACAGGAGGAGGAGTTGGGGGCCATGAGTGATGGAGATGTGATCATGTATGACGTTCTCAAAAATTATATAAATGATCTAAAATTATTTCCAGATTCAATGATCTATATGGAAGACTGGGGGAAATGAAGCCCTTTGTCGAATAAAATGATTGTGGTGCAGACATGAGGAACTAAATAAAGCAAGGTCATGGAAGAGGGCTGCTTATTGTTTTGTTTTGTTTTGTTTTGTTTTGTTTTGTTTTTTTCTCAAGGCTTACTCACTCAGCTGGCTTTCTTGTGCCACTTAGGACAACTTTCCCAGTAGTGTCCCCAACCCCTGTCATCAGGTGGGGCCATCCACATCAACCATTAATCATGAAAATGAACCTCAGACTTGCCTACCAGTAATCTGATAGAGGGATTTCTCAACTGAAGTTTCTTTCCCCAGATACCTCTAGCTTGTGCCACGTTTCCCAGAACTCAACCAGGACAGCCTACAACCTACAAGATAAAACTACAGTAAAACACTTAGATGAAATAGTTAAAATAAAATTCTCAGGTGTCTACCTCAGGGATGATACTGGATGAATGGTTGAAATATTAAGTGTTTGTGTGTGTGTGTGTGTGTGTGTGTGTGTGTGTGTGTGTGTGTGTTTCTTTTGATTAAACTCAGTACCTCATGTTTGGGCCGCAAGCTTTTTATGGGACAAATGGTTCTATTTCCCCAAGCCTTAAACATTGACTATTGAATCTTGAAATAATTTCAGATAATTTATATAATTTTTATAATTCTGATAATTTCTATATCTCTCCTGTTCCCTAACTCCTCCTGTGTTCTTAGTTATCTATCTCAATTAATGATTTCATCTTCTTTGTTACACATCCACACACCACACACACACAGACACACAGGCACACACCACACATACACAGACACACACACACACACACACACACACACACACACACAAAACTGAGTCTATTTAGTACGTGTTTCTAAGATCAGTCACTTGAGATTACACACCTATACAGAGCTTGGCCTTGGAGGACACTGACTCTCGTAGAGGCTGTTGATCACCTATAATTCTTCCTCTTGAGTTGGGACCTTATAGAATTGTCCCTGTCCCGGTGGGTAGTCAACTATGTTTCCATTACATCTCTCTTGGTCAGATATTATGCTGTTGAGATTTCACAGTGCAACTTCCCTCAAGTGTAGTACAGCTGCAGACATCCTGGCTCTTCCAATTTTCCTACCTATTCTTCTACAATGTCCACTGAGGTTTAGGAACAAGGCTTTCATTTCAGAAGATGAGTTGGCATTGGACATTTCTTCTGCATTGTGATCAGTTGTGGATCTCTGAGATAGTCTCCGTTGACTGCAAAAGGAAGCTTCTCTGATGAGGGGTGAGAGATACACTTATCTGGGGTCTATGGATAGACAAATTACATTTAGAAATTGCATTAGTTCAAGAAATAGTAACAAGAGGTTCTATGCTCTGTACTAAGACCTGTAGCTGTGGTTTATAAACTTAACAGTAGGCAAGACTGGATAGGATTCCTTGTTTTTCTCCCTTGGCAGCTTGTATTGCACCTCCTAATACTATGAAAGGTGGTCCTCAGTAATGAGAGAATGTAGAGAATTCCCATGGGATACTCTCCCATGTGCTTGCTTATATACTATCATAGTATGTGTACTAGTGCTAAGAAAATCTGTACTGTATATTTCTATCAACTAAATTGCAATCTTACTTCAAATTTCACACTCATTTTTGTCATTCCGTGCCCCACCCTTCCAAGAATCCAAGGCATAACATTGTGTGTGGCCATCCTAACCTGCTAGTGTTTCCTAGTTCATGACACATAATTTTCATATGGGGCTCCATGTGGCATTTTGATACATTGTTATTTCAACCCATTGGTATTCCTGTGAAATCCATGACGTAGTTTCCTTAAAGTTAAAACTTGGGAGAAATGTTAAGTATCCTTTTTCATTAGAGATAAACTTAGGCCCACTGGTGGTAGCCTTGACCCTGCCGCTTCAGACACTAACGTAAAACATGCTCTACACACTTGTCTGTAGGCCATCTGCATAGAGAAATTTTCTCAGTTGAGAGTCATTCTTCTGAAAAGACTGTAATAAAGCCAACCAAGAGAGTAGAGGCAGCTATGGTAAAAGCCTTGGCCTCTTGCCCACCACATGCTTTGTTCCTGGTCCTATCCAGAGCAGCTACTTTGGAAGAAAACACTGGTCCCCAACTCTTTCATAGTAGACAGTTCTGAGACATTCTAATATTTGGGAAATTCTTCCTTTTTTTATTATGCTAAAATACTGCAAAATGAAGAGGGCATCATTTCAGCAGCTGATCCATGTTAATAATATCCCTAGGAAGTGTCTTGTTTTGTAGAGTACTCTCACAGAGTTGTGTTGCAGGTACCACACCAAGGCATGATGAAGTTGTTGGGCCCATTCTAGGTTGATCTTGTCACGATATCCTTTGCTCATGATGAAGCACAGAATGAGTGAATTCCCTTGTAGCTCCTGAAAGATGTTTGTATTCTCTGGGTCTTTGTCAGCAGGGGAGTAGCTATGTAGAAGAATAATTTTCCATCGACAATATACATATTGGTTAAGTATGAGTGAGTGTTCTTTGAAACAAATGAAGAACGCTGAAATATCACATGAAATTTTTTAATTGTAAAAAGTTGTTTTTACTTTCCTTAATTATTTTTTTGTTGAAAATACAATATAAAATATCAGAAGTTCTATGTAATATATTTTTCCATTTTATCAACAAAAGTTTTCGTTATTGACCTTCTGGTTTAGATTTTTTTTTTCAATTGGATAAACATAAATTAATCTTGAGATACCTAAGATTCTTCTCATTAAGTGTTAGCATCCATGAAGTTCTGTGTCAAGCTTTGCCCTCAGCATGTTAAACAGATGTTCCAGGTAATTTTATTAGAAAGAAAAAATCAAAAGAAACTTTTGAAACCTACAATGTATGACACTGGTTTTGAATTCTGACTGATTTTTAAATTGTCATTATTTTTCACGGACAAATATAAATTATAATGTCTTCAAATGAAACACCACATGTGTTACAGAGTTGAATATATTGCCATGTGGTGACAAAAAGAGGAATAAATATGGGGCAGCTGTGGGTCATGTCTGGGAAAATCCAGTCATAGTGATTTCTTCGGAGTAATGCTCTTCCAGGTGATTTCATTGTTGTATAAGCCTTATAGAATGACAATTGAGATAGATATGACTGAGGACTATAGTTTCAGTTTGTACCAAAATGTGGTGTGATTTTGGAGTATATGTTGCTCTAGTTTAGACCTTGAAAGACTCTGGAGGATTGATGCTCAGCTCGGTGCTACAGAAAAATGATGAGCACTCTAAGACATGGTGGCTCAAGAGAGGGCTTAGGTCGCTTTAGGTCGCTGGAAGTGGATCCCCAAGTGAGTAGTAGAACTCCAGCTCCTTTTTATGGTTGCCTGAGGTGAGCACCTTTGTTGCCTATGAGCTCCTGCTGTATATGTGTTGCCCCACCAAGGGCCCAAACCAACATGACTAAACAGGTATGGGCTAAGTCTTCCGAAGCAAGAAGCCAAGAAACATTTGCTTTCTAAGATGATTATCTCAGGCAGTTTTCTAGAAATAGGAGGCTGATTAGCACACTTGTCATAACACAATAGACTGAAGCTATACTTGTGTAGTGAACAGTTCTGGGTTTATGGGACTGTTGATAGCTAAATAGATGAACTTCAGAAAACATTTTATTCTTCATCTTTAAAGCAGGAATAACAAGCCCCCTTGTATGTAGGAGTGTTGTAAAGACTGATGAATGTAAAATGCTTTCCACAGAATAAGAAGATAGATTTGGGTAGGGATCAGTATTTCTTTCAAGAATCAGTGCATATATACTCTGGCTCTGATGCCTGAGGGGTGGTTTGATTCAAATATACAAACTGGATAGGATTTTAAGCACATTAGGTGTTATCCCAGCACCAACCTGCAATACAAGTGGTCTCACAATTGTGTAAAATAAAGATGTGAGAGAACAAATCAGAGTCATTTCTAAGGTATGAAGAAGGCATCCTTATGTCTGGTCTTCTTGAGAAATACTGATGGGAGTATATTTTAATTTGTCATATCTAAAATCTGTGTGTTGATGCTCCCCTGCTCCTGGACTCGACAGTGGCGTATGAATTTCCATCTATTTGCTAGAGTATTGGGGTGTGGGGGTGGGAGGAGAGCTCCCACATTAGAGGAAAATAATTCCTTCCATTGTTTAGTTCTGAGTTTCTATGCTAGTGCTGTACTTCATTCAATCAGGATTGCATCCTCTGAGGTAAAGTCATGTTTCCCAGACTAACATTGTTTTCCAATTAATTAAAATCAGTTAAGAACAATCTAATTGAATGCTGTCACAAGTACCATAAATCACTGTGATGCCTCACTGTCATCACCTAGCCCCGGAAAAACACCTCTTGTGGCGGGATCCAGTGCAGCTTAGAATAATACTCAAAGCATTTATCTAGGATGACATAATTGTCAAATCTGTAATTGTGCTTGTGTTGCCTGTAGCCTGCCGTACCATTTGGAAATGTTAGAAATTATTGCTCCAGTCGGGCCAGCCATTTAAATATATGCCTTGAGATTTATTGCCTGCCAAGATTTTAAGAAATGCATCATTGTTGTTGTTTTTTTTTCTTTATGATTGTAGGCTTTAATGCCTTAGATATCAGAAAGTGCCTTCTTGTATGTTCTTACTACTAAATATGGGAATAATACAGTCTGGGTTCATCTGTGCAACAAAGAATTATTAGGTACAGAAATTGTGTACAGAGATCCTTTGAAGAAATGAGGATGGGGTTGTCACACTGGATAATATTTCAAAATGAATTTTGACATATTGAATAGACTTCATAACTACCGATTAGCATCTCGGAATACTTAGACACCCAGAGATGCCAGCTCTCTTGTGAGGGATGTCAGAGCCTAACCTGGATTCACCCAAACAGAAGGCAATGTTGACTTTGTGTTGAATTTTGTCCTGTTTTGCACTTTAGTTTTAGCACAGGGTAATAATTCAGAGTAGACTTTTCAAGCACAGGGCAACTCTCCAACACAAACTTGCAATAAATTGTCATTTGTTTTGTACTTATTCATTGCTTTATAATCTATACTGTCACATTAATCTCTTGCCTGTGTCCTCCTCCTCCTGGGGCACTCAGCTCTGTCAATATGCCTGTTTCTTGATAGCATCCTATTAGGGCTGGTAGCTCTGTGACAGACATCTGAATGACCACTGTGCTAAACAATCCATTAGGTTGTTGGAATGCAGCAGTCAGTTCAGATGCAGTGGCTATATAAAGGGAAGTGCTATATAAAGGGAAGCATCCATATTATCACTATAGGAATAGCCCACAACGATCTCATTAGAGTTCACCTGAGTTTTGTATTCATCATGGAATACATTTCTTAAGGACAAAGAGTGAGTGCTTATGTAAATAAGCCCTCCATACACAAATCAAGAAACAGCTTCAGTTGAAATGTCCAGAAGGATGTAGTTCATGACCATCTTTCTTTTGCCGTTTACTATAATTATTTTCTTTAATATGGTGATTTATTTTAGTGGTCCTGTACTTGACTGCTTAGCTGCCACAAGGAAATTGTTTGAATATACCATACAGACTACTCATCAAGTTCTTTCTTCCATGAAATGAAACAGAACCATGTTCCGAGTGATAGAAAATTACTATAATTATTGCATTCCATGTGGAAGATTGTGATTACCTGAAGACTGAAAATCCAACAGCCTTTCAATGAGACTTTCAACGAGATGACTCTTTATGACTTTCTGCGAGCATCTTCTCAGTGGCATGGAATAAGAGTGATTGTGCTGGTGTACCAGAGATTAGTTCCCATCTAGATAGTATCTAGAGTACGAATATTGGTTAAGGCAGTCCATATTCAAATCCGGTTTCTATCACCTGAATGCTATGTGACTTGACACTTTTCTGCTCCAGTTTCTTAATGCATTACATGAAAGAATACTATAAATAATACTACAGTCCTTGTGGGATTATATCTAATTTTGGATATGTGTATTTTATGCACAGCACAGTATTCAACACACAAGAAGAGATCAGACAAGTTAGCTGTAGTTAGAATTTTAAACTTTCATTAATAAGAATGCATACACTGAAGTTATGTATGGTTATATTTTTTGATGCTTCATTGAGCACAGGAGAGGTGAGAGGAGAGTGGAAACGCAGTTCTAATTTTCTAAATTGATGGACCATTTGGATTCTGAAAATAATAGATTATTATAGCTCCTTTTCAAAAAAAAAAGTCTACTTAAAGCTGGTAAACAGATGGCTTTTGAGCACTGAGAAAAAAGCAGTGTGGTCACTAACTATCATAATGTATTAATTAAAAGCCAGCCATTTCCAAGTAGCCTACCCTAGTTTGTGGAAAGTCACTAGATCGCTTGCCCCGGGGATGCTTTCCTGGGTGTATGGATTCTTCCATTTTTGTGCTTTTTGATCCTAATGTGGCAGCATGAGCTTGATGAAGTAGAGTTACAGGTTCACACGCACAAGCATGGTCATTGTTGTGGGATGCTAGAGTAAGAATCACAGTACACTGATTTCTCTAATTCTGTTCAGTATTAACACCACGCGAACATATGGCAAACATGTCTATTGTATAAGTGAGCCACATTTTAGGAGGTGTGGCTAATGTTAATGGTGAATATGTGTAAAAACAAACACACCACAGAACAAAATTAAAGAACCCTAAGCTAGTCAATTAATAGGAAGAATGGTTGAAATGAATGAAGACATTTATTACAGACACACACAGAGAGAGAGAGAGAGAGAGAGAGAGAGAGAGAGAGAGAGAGAGAGAGAGTCTTTTAGCTTATTTTTTAATAACCTGAAATAACCAAATGTTCTAGGTTTACTAGAAATGGAGTTAAATGCATTTTGAACTTTGAAACTTAACAGTTTTGTTTTGTTTTGATTGATCAAGGCTGGTTGACTGGTTGGGGTTGACCTACACAATAAAGAGTAGTGAAGGTAAGCCTGCTTGGGTTACAGTGATGTGTCTATCTGCAGAGAGGTGATATAGAAAGGGAATCCCTCTGGGAAGAAGATGGGGCAGTACAGAGATGTTTTAACGAGGCAAATAGAGTTTTTGAGCAGTCACAGTCAGGGACACAGAACAACATGGGATGGTGTCAAGAAATAACTACAGAAGAGGATACAGGTTAGTGACAAGAAATAGGTAGATCCCTACTGAGAGTAAGTGCAGTTTTATTCTATCTTGATCTAGTTTTAAGTTTGTTTAAAGATATATATATGTATGTAATACTACATACATATATATGTGTATATATATATTTTTTTCTTTTATGTATGAGTGCATATATGCCATGATAACTCTGGGAAGGTCAGAGGGAATCTTGAATGAGTAGGTTGTTTCTTCCATCAGGTGGTATCTGAGAGTGGAACATAGATCACCAGGCTTGATGGCCAGCTATTTTATCTACTGAATCACCTTGTTGGTCTAAAATGTGAGTCTGTGATGGAGACTGAAATGATAAGACCAGTTGTCTTAACAACAAATAGAACATGACTTAGATATTCCTATGTTAGGGTTGTTATGAACAGGTACTCAAGTCCAGTTCTCCTCTCATCATTGGGACCCTGGGCTTGGACCTGTGTAGGTTGTGTGTATGCTACCACTTTCTCTGTATGTGCCATTCCTGCTGTGTTCATCTGGTGTCTATCTATACTGGATCCTCCCATCTTTACTGCATCTTCTGCATCATTCCCTGAGCCCTGGGGGAGGGATTTGTTGAAGACTTTCCATTTAGGACTAAGTGTTCCAAGTTTTCTAATTGTCCTTACATTGCCCAGTTGTAGGTCTCTATCAAAGGAGGACGCTTCTTGGATGAAGGCTGAACAAGAACTGATCTACAGGTATAGCAGAATATTATTAGGGGTCCTTACACTACTATGATGCTTTAGCAGAACAATAGTATTTGGTTTTCCCCTAGATCTGTGGCCTATCTAGTCTCAGGTTCTTGCTTTTCCTGGTGTAGTGGAGATAGCTGGATCATGTGTCCCTGGTAATCTCAGAAGGTTTAGCAGACAATCAGGACTTGAAGATGAGCAAGAGGAGAAATGTCCAGGTTTAACCCTTTTCCTAGTATCTTTGTCTTAAGGAACATGGTCAACCCAGATTGAAATAGATAGCCAATGGCCTTCATCTGAAGGAGTCAACATATATACAGTCAAGTTTGTTATCTGTTACAACCTTGAGATTCCCAGTGAGGCAAGTGTTCTTCTTGTCAAGCATATTGCCTCTTAAGTAGTTTGAGGTTTGTGAACTCTTTTGTCCACACATAGTAAGTAAGGGGCAGATCTGGTACTTTGCATGTAGGCAATCTGATGCAGAAATCTGGTTTTTAAACATCAGGTTCGAGGAACTTCTTAAGGCAGACGGACAGACAGGAATAAACATAGTATATTAGGATAAGAAGTTAGCTGTCTCTTTGCTTGTTTCATTTGCTATTCTGAAGCTTTTTAGTTTGTCACTTTTTTTTTTAAACCAACATAATTTTCACAGTTGTCTTAGTCAAAGTTCCATTACTGTCATGAGATACCATGACCAAGGCAAATCTTAAACAGAAAAACATTTAATTGGGTCTGTCTTACCTATCAGAGATTTAGTCTATTATAGTCATGGTGGGAAGCATGGTAGCACCTAGGCCCACATGGTGCAAGAGAGGTAGCTGAGAGGTCTACATCTGGATCTGCAGGCACATCAGGGAGGGTGAGACACTGAGCCTGACTTGAGCATCTGAAATCTCAAAACCCACCTCCAGTGACACACTTCCTCTGACAAGATAACACCTACTCTATCAAGGCCATACTTTCTAATAGTGCCACTCCTTTGGACCTCTGGCAGCCATACTCATTCAACCCAGAATAGGATAGGACATTCACCTCTTTGATACATTTATTCTTAAGTGTTATATTTTGGAAGTACTTTCTTTGATTGCAACATCCCCTCTACACATACATGCCATTTCTTCCTCAGTTACTTTATTATTAGTATATAAAAAGGCTCCTGGAGTTTGTAAGTTTATTATTTTGCTATATTTCCCAATTGTCATTTGGTGGAGTGTTTGGAGTCTTCTAAATTCCTGCAATCTGAAAACAACAACAAAGTAATACATTTTACTTACTATTAGTATTCCTTTTATTTCTTTTTCTTGTTTGATAGCTCTGATTAAACTTGAGCACCAGGACAAATAAAAATGACAAGGGTCAGCACTAGAGAAATGACTCGGTGGCTAAATAGCACTCATTGCTTTTTTAGAGGACTAAGCGTCAATTCCCAACACCCACATGGTAGTTCCCAACACCATATCTATAGTTCTAAGGGGTCCCATGCATTGTTCTGACATCTGAAGATGCCAAGTACACATGCACACATTCAGGCACACACTAATACACACAAAACCATAAAATAAGCTTTTTAAAAAGGTGACAAGCATATATAGCCTTGTCTGTCATATTATTGATTTTAGAAGGAATACTTTGTTTTCTTCCATTCAGTATGATGCTGGTTATGGTTTTGCTATGCATTGTGTTAGGGGGTTATTCTTTTGATTAAGTTTCTTCTGTGTTTATAAGTTAATTAGAAAGCTTTGGCATCATGATTGAACACTAGAGTGAGGAGATAGCCTATATTCCGGAAAAAAAGGTCATGCAACCTACTTATCTTAAAGAGAATATATAATAAACTCCAAAAGTATATCATTAAATAAACAAAAGTATATCATTAAGTAAGCAACCTACTTATCTTAAAGAGAATATATAATGAACTCCAAAAGTATATCATTAAGTAAACAAAAGTGACAATTAATACATTTCACACAGACTTCGGGCTGGCCAATAATACCATGAAGAAAGATGTTCAACATCTGTAATTGTCCAGATAATTAAAGTCAAAATTACACCGAGATTACATTTTATCCCAATCAGCATTAGCATCATCTGGACAACAAATGATAACAAATGTCAGAATTTAGGGGAAAGACTCCCTTAAACACTGCTGGTGAGAATATTAATTAGTCCATCCACTATGAAAATCAGTATGGGGTTCCATCATAACTCAAAAGAGGAGTAAATATTGTACATGATCCCTTTATTAGCATTCTGCTCAGTATTATCAAAGGAATTAACTTCATCAGATGATAAAGATGCTGCATACTCATATTTATTTCAGAACTATTCACTGTAGCCAAGTTAAGGGGATGTGCCAATCAGATCATGTATAGATGAATGGATAAAGAAAATATGTGTATACATGCACACAAAACGCACACATTTACATGAGTCCATATAACACACATTTATATCCAGATATTGGCACACACGCATATGAACAATATTATTTAGACATAAAAATGTAATCTCTAACATTTAGAAGAACAGAACTTCATGATAATTGAAATAAACGAAAGTCAGGAAGATGAAAGCCTTAAGTTCTCTATGACATGAAATCTTGAGAAATCTTGAGATAGAAATCTTGAGAAGAAGAAGGGATGGAGAATATTTATGGAAAAGACAACATGAAACTAGAGGAGAGAACTATTGAGAAAGTCAAAACCAATGAGGCAGAAACTAGTTGACAGGTAATTCATGATGGGACAGAATATATTATGAAATATACCATATTTACATGCTGTCCATGTATAAAAATGTCACAGTGAAATCTACTAAAATGTACTGAGGAAGGGAGAGAGAGAGAGAGAGAGAGAGAGAGAGAGAGAGAGAGAGAATGAGAAGAAAGGGAGGAGAGAACATGCTTGCTACAGAGATTCCAGGAGAAGGCAGAGGATGAATATATTTTCCTCAGGCTCCAGTGACCCACTGAAGCACAGTGATCAGAAGATTGACATTATCAGCTTGACAGTCTAGAAAGATCAGTTGAACTGCAGGGTGGAAAATGCATTAGAGCAGAGCAAAACTGGAAATACCCTGACCAGTCTACCAGCCAGCCAGTCAGCAAAGGAGCTGAGAGGATTACCAAAGGGAGACGATCAAAGGAGTGACCAATGAATTAACAGATGGTTTTGATTAAGAAAATACCATGATAAAAATTCCCACAGTATTACTGAGGTATCCCTAAGGAAGAGCTTAAGGTGGTGTTAAGACAAACTAGAATTGTGCATATGTAGCACGTTTAGGGAAATGCAACCACTTTGCTTTTTTCAATAGAGGATGGGTAATAAGGGACAATTATTTTTCTGTGAGGTAGAAAATGTTGGAGTTGACAGTGCAGCTATGGAGGAGACATAAGGTTATACTTGCTATATTCCCATTTTGTTTCTGGAAGTGACAGTATCCATAGTACATTTTCAGTTAACACAAAATCCCTGGGTGATTGTCCATTTGAAAAAAAACTACCTCCAAAGTGTGAACATATATTTTGTTTAATGTAGACTAGTCAGCATGTTAAAACATCATAAACATTTATTAAGTATTCAAAAATGAAAAGGGGCTTTTGTTAATGAGCTTTAGTGATTCCAAAGCTCTGGATTTCTGGGGGGGCTGATGAGAACCTGAAAGAACATGATTAGGGCTTCCATGGGGAATGTAGTTGTTCAGGATAAGTAAGTTTTTATCAGTGCCATTCTGTGAGGTTCGTGAGGTCAGGAATAATGCAGGCACTGCAGGTAGTGGTTCCCTTCATTGCTTATATCACTTTGCATTTTCAGGAAATATTCTGTCAGATGGGCAGGCAATGCGAGAGCCACCTAAAGACATTCATTTAATCATGGAGAGCAACTGTGACAGCCAAGAGCCAATATTTGAAAGAAATGAAGCCATTTCAGCACAAAAATGAATGTTCTGACTTTTAAAGGATAAGCTAACATCACAACATAGATTTCAACTTCTCCATTTTATGGATAAATATATTGAGGCTTGGGACAGTTAAGTGATTTTTTCCAAGGTTGTATAGCTAATTAGTGCAGAGATATGGAAGTAACCCAACTTTCTAGTTCCTGTTCAATACATCTTCCATCATCATGTGCTATTTCAATAGCCATAAATAGTTATGATTAATTTACCCCCAAATATTATGTCACAGGAAGATTGATATACCTGTTACTGCTAAAATTAAAAAGTCTGTTTGTTGATATATGTACCACTTTTTTTCTTGTGAAGAGTTAAAGGGGTTCATAAATGTCTGAAAGAAGGCCATCTGGATCATTCTGGTCAACAATGATTAATCAAATGATGTCCCTGGCCACAGAGATTGTTACGACACTATCTTGGTAAATTTGTTGTGGTCAAAGGTATAACTTTTAGCTTAGCCATCTCCAAATTAAATTATGCCACTATATCAGGATGTGTTCAACCAGGGTTCCTGAATCACATTAACTAAACTTGAAAAGAGACCAGTGGAAAGCAGAATGCCCATCAGTTTATAATGGGAAGTGTCACCATCAGTCAAAGTAGGTCGATGAGAATAGACCTATCACATACACTCTCTCTTCCCTCCACCAACCTGCTTAGCCAGGTTTTTGGGTAAAGCTTAAGTTCAGTGGAGGGTGGGTACATTAGTTAATGCTTTGGAGAAGGAAAGTACTCATGAATATATATATATATGTGTGTGTGTGTGTGTGTGTGTGTGTGTTTGTATGTGTGTATGTATGTATGTATGTGTGTATGTGTGTATGTATGTGTGTGTGTATATATATACACACATATACATATATATACACACACATACGCAGAGAGAAATAGACAGAGACAGAGAGATACAGAGCCAGAGAGAGCCAGAGACAGAGAGAGACCCCCTAGAAGGCATTTGTTAAGGGAACTGTCCCATGTAATTATGGATGCTAAGTTGTTCAGTGGATGATTGTCTTCAGATCTTGACATCATAAAATATAGCAGTTCTATCTAGTCCCAAACCATCAGACCTGGAGGAATTAGCAACACAAACCTCAGCAGAAGTTACATGTGAGCCACCTGACCTGGGTGTGAGGAATCAAATTTGGGTCTCTTGCAAGGTCAGTATATATTCAATTTCTAAGCTTTCTCTGCAGCCCCAATCTATAACACTTTGGGGATATGTATTTTTGTTTAAGGTTTGAAAAAATTAATTATGTGTAAATGTATACAGATGTATTGGGGTATGGGATCTAAGTGTAGGTGTCTACAAGCCTCAGATACCTCTGGAACTGGAGTTACAGTCTCCTGTGAACCATCCAGTGTAGGTGCTGAGATCAGACGAGCTACATGCTCTTAGTAGATGAGGAATCTCTACACCATAGATACCTTGTTTTTAGGGTTGTTTGAAGATTAGAGTTTTAAGCTAGATGTAGTGGAAGCCTTTAGTCCCCACATGTCAAAGGTAGATGTAGGTAGATCTATGTGAGTTCAAGGCCTGCCTGGCCTACTTAGAAAGTATTAAGACAACCAGTTAGTTACAATGTTATAAAATTAAAATGACTTTCCAGTAAGAAATCACTTTGTGAGAAATTAATAAAGGATAACATTTTAATTTTAATTTTTGTGACCATAATTTAATTACATTTCTCCCCTTTATTACTCCCTCTAAACCAGTAGTTCTCAACCTTCCGAACTCCATGCTCTCCATGTTGTAGTGACTCAGATCTATAAACTTATTTCTTTACTACTTTATAACTGTAACTTTACTACTTATAAATATAAAGTAAATATCTGATATGCTGAATTTCTCATATAGGACCCTCAAAGGGGTTGGGACCCACAGGTTGAGAAATGCTGCTCTAAACCTTTTGACATACCCCTACCCTCTCACTTTCAAAGTCATGATCTATTTTCTCACTAATTGTTATTGCATACATGCATACCTATATATGCATATAAATATTCCTAGGTACAACTTACTCAGTCCCCATAATATTACTTGTAGGCTTGTTTCCGGGCTTGACCATTTGGCACTAAGGAAACAGTTGGTGTGCTCTTCTTTGGGAACGAGCACCTCTCCCACGCCCATCATTCTTCACTTGCCTGTAGTTCATTGTGTGAGACCTTGTGAGCTTTTCCCTATCCACTTTGGATGACACGGGTATCATCCTTGTTCAGCTCTCATTTGGGGAGGTGAGGCACTAGTTACCCTTCTTGTATGGACCTTCTGACATTACCAGAAGACACAATCTCATAGCAAACTCCCTGATCCCTTTTAGTTCACAATGTTCCCTGAGCCTTAAGTGTGAGAGTGCTTTGTAGGTGCATCTACTGGGTCCAGGCTCATCCCTTTAGATAAGGTCTACCTTGTGTAACTCACTATTTCCTAAGCAAGTGTAGGAGATTCTTTGTGACAACAGTTTGGTATTTCCAGTTGCCCTTAGACCAGCAGGAGGTACTGACTGGGTCTAGGACTTCTTATTTTAAAGCTCACATATATTTGTTATCAGCACTACTCAGATATGTTCAACCTAAGATGCAGCAATTTATTCCTTCTATAAAATTGAAAGAAAAAACCCAAACAAAAACCAAGGATGGGATTTCAAAATACTTTCCTCCACCCCTGTTAAGTTAGGAAATAATGTTTCCTCTACAGGAATGTCTCTTATGTTGACAGATTTTTGTTTTGTTTTTTTTTTTTAATCCCATCCCCACCCACTTGACTTCTTAAGAAAAGTCTCTTTCTTTGGGTATATCTTTGTTTCTAGTTGACTGGTCTTGCCTGTGTGGCACTGTGGCTGACAAATAATAGTCTTCTGATTCCCCCAGGGGAAACTGCTCCCTTCCTGCTCCCAACCCCTGCTTTCTAAAGAGGATTTCATTACCTGTATGTGAATGGTCCTCATTTGCAATGCATGTTGTGTCTGCCTCTTTAAATAAAGTAAAGGTTAATATGTTGATTTCCTATTTATAGGTAACTTAATGCTTCTAATTTTTCCTAATCATGGCATAAGGTTTTGGCTCAGTACCTCCGATTTCTTAAATGATCTTTCTAAATCGTTATAATGATTTGATGAGTTTACTACCCTCCAAAGAGGGAAGAGCCTGGATTGACAGGTTTAAAGAGACAGATCGCATACTCTCTTTCTCACCATATAATATCTAGTTATAGCGGCAGGGATTAAGTAAGCTGTAACTCTTGGTGATATACCTTTTGATTATTCCTTTAAGCTCTGGGTTCTGCTCTGGCTTTTACTTTTAACAGTAGGGCTAATATGACTTTATCAGAAAAGAATTAGGTGCTATGTATGGAGAAGGTGAGCTAAGTACCTATTGGAAAGGGTGGCTATCCGTTTAATTCATCATTTCCACTTCTGACATACAGAAAATACTTGACATTTATGGCCTTATTCTCCTACTTAGCTTTCTTACGTACATAAATGCTAAATGAAGAGACTCTTTGGTCCTTTCTGAACCTGGAGCCCCGTAACGTAAGGAACTCCCAGCTTTGATGCAGTAGAATGGCCAGTGTCTTCCATGGAGAGACCTCTTCTGGTTCTGCCCTTGCTTTCTGTCTTGTAAAAGTAGTTCCTGAAAAGAAAGCCACACCTTCTAAAAGGGATGCCCTGCTTAGAACTTCAATGATTTTGGAAAGGTTTGGAATGTTGAAGATTCAGAGATTAATTAAAATTCACCACTGCCATCTTTACCCTCTCACAGCCCTGGGTCCATCCTTTGTAATGGATGGCAAAACAGTTTCTACCAATACAAAGCTAAGAATGTCATCAGATGAGCTCCGAAGCCTGTAGCAGCAGAGATCATTCTATTTGGCTGTAACCTATCTACTCAACGTACTTGAAAAGACCTTGCTGTATTACTGTCTTTGTTCTGTTAATCACTAAAACATGAACAAACACATTAGAACATGGAATTTGGAGTAACCTCAGTATGTGTTTCTGGTCAATGGGTCCAGAGTAAACTGCCTTATTCCACTACGGTGAGAACTTATGTGGAACTTAGGTATTTATGTAGATAATGTTTTTTTGACACTACCCTCTTAAGTCCCTGGGCTTCTGTGTAAATACAGCTCTCCATGGTTACAAAGCTATAGAGTATCTGCCCAATGACTAAATAGTCAGTTTTGTATTGTTTTTGAAATTTTCTTCTGACTAAATTTTTTCTAAACTATTCATTCATCTCTTTAGCAGATATCTGTGCAAAATATGTTGATAGATAACAGAAATAACATTAGTACTAAATCCAAACATATACCTGACACTGTGCCACTTAATATTATTAAATTAATACAATTTTGCTTAGAACTACCTCATGGGGCAGCTACTCTTATCTTATCTCTGTTATTATTAAACAAACTTAGATATCATTGAAAAAAGCTAGACAAATACCTATAGTTCTACAAAATGATGGAGCTAAATCGTTGTCCAAGTAGTATTTTTGTATAATCTAGCCAACAAGATGGTGCATACATTGAACTACTGTGCAAAGATGACTGGTGGCAAAGTCAGCCCCTTTGTTGTGTTGTCTGGTTGGTTGTTCACTTCATTCTTGGGTCTTGAGGTCTCATGCTTCCTGCACAGGCTTGGAGCAAGCATAGGAATAAAGAGGAGTCATTCTATCATAACCGTTTTTTTTATTACATATTTTATTTACATTTCAAATGTTATCCCCTTTCCTGGTTTCCCCTCTGAAACTCCCCCCTCCATCTCCTCCTCCTCCCCCTGCTCACCAGCCCACCCACTCCTGCTTCCTGGCTCTGGCATTTCTCTCACTGGGGAATTGAGCCTTCACAGGACCACGGGCTTCTCCTCCCATTGACTGACAAGGCCATTCTCTCCTACATGTCTGGCTGGAGCCATAGGTCCTTCCATGTGTACTCTTTGGTTGGTGGTTTAGTCCCTGGAAGCTCTGGAGGTACTGGTTGGTTCATATTGTTGTTCCTACTATGAGGCTGCAAACCCCTTCAGTTTCTTGGGTCCTTTCTCTAGCTCCTCCATTGGGGACCCCGTGCTCCATCCAATGTTTGGCTGAGAGCATCCACCTCTGTATTTGTCAGGCACTGATAGAGGCTCTCAGGTACCTTCTTAACTACCTTGTTCTATGATTATCTTAATAGGGTCTGATAGCATTTCTTGAATGCTTCTCTGGTAAGATCCTGGAGATCAGTAAAAATGTAACAGGATCTGTAATATTTTTGTGGCAAAGGTAGAGAGATGCATGTGCCAGGATAAGGAAATACTGAGGAAAAAAAAACTGAAAAGGACTTCTGTGCAGACATGGGGATACCTTGAAATAAAGAGAAATAATGAAAGACTCTCCCATCAACCTCTCCCATACATGTACTTTCCATGTCTTGGTTTCATGTTGCTTCAGAATCTCTAACCAGCCCCTGTAGACAATACATGCATGTTTCCCAAGTCTAAAACATTGGGCTAATGCTAATTCATATTTCTTGTTGTATTGGACCCTTTTTATGTGTGCTGCTCAGAGGTCCTTTCAGCCATTTGTTAATCACATTTATCTCTCTTCTGACTGATTCAATTCGGTTATGATGTTTACTGAGTAAAAGGCATTTTGTCAATCAAAATTTAAGGCTAATATTCAGTGGGAGCTGAGCGTCTCTAAATGAAAATGATTCTTACTTGATAAAAGGAAGCTTCAAATTCACTTGAATTTTTCTATCAAATTAGCAACTTGCTCGTTAGAAAAAAAATAAAACCTAATTAGTTCTCGGGGCTGTGCAAGGCAGCCTATACCTGTCCCAAGACAGTGTTTGTGAAGCAGCTTCCTTGCTTTTGAAACTATTCTGGCCCTGTTTTTATTTTTTTTTCTTCCTCCTCTAGCATAGATATTGAGAAAAAGGATATGAAGGTAGGATGCCCATCACTAACCTGTGCCAGGGCCTTGCAACAGCCTCACCTCATCCAGTAGCACAGCTGTGTATCAGCTAGTTATGTCTTATAAAGCAGACACTTTGGCAGATGAAGTAAATTGCTCTCAACCACCAGAAAACTAAAATGTGGAATGGCCTCAGATGTGGTCCTTGGAGTCATTAAGGAAAAATGGCAAAGCTGTTTTTAACTGCCAAATAAAGAACCCAGATCTTGGTGGTTAATGATTAACCAGTTAACTTTAATAACTAATCTTTAAAGTCCTTACACTAAGAGGTTGAGAGTTAGGAATGGAAAGAAATTCTGGTGAGCATTTTAAAAGGGGCATAGTAAGTCAGTAGTGCTACCTAAACATCTCTAGGGAAAATGGTGAGAACATCAAGGAAACCTGAAGAGAGTCAGTTATGGCTTTTGTAGCAAAGATACACAGATGGAAGTATCAGGGCCAGAAAGGACAGGGAGGAAAGACTAAAAGGACCTAGCCTTATGTGTCACGTAGGAGGAGGTGAAAGGACACAGGGCAGAAGTTCCTTTACCTCCAGCTCAGGCTGCAAGAATCCATCAGGACAACACGAAGCAGATTTACAGAAACAGAGTTGACATGATAGGGCCAGTGGTGCCTCATGGCATTCAGGGTACAAAGGAAACATTGTAGTTTGGATGGGAGTGCTCTCCTAACAACCTGCAGGGTTTTACCACATAGCTCCATCTGGTGGAGCTATTTGGCTCACCAGAAAAGGGCATCAGGTCCAATTACAGATGGTTGTAAGCCACCATGTGGTTCCTGGGAATTGAAATCATAACCTTTGGAAGAGCAGACAGTGTTTTTAACCACTGAGCCATCTCTCCAGCCCCAATGGTGGAGCTATTTGGAAGGTTGTGGAAGCTTAGGATTTGGGGCCTGGATGGAGGAAGTTGGTCAGGGGCCGTAGTTCATCTTTGCTTCCTGATCTACCGAGATGTGAACAAGCAATTCCTTACCCTTGCCACAGTGTTGCCATTTGCCAGCATGGCTTCCTTGCTGTGAGCCAAGTAAAACCATCCTCCCTTCAGATGCTTCGTGTTGGCTCAAGGACAAGACAAACAGCAGATACACGAGGCAGTGTATGCCCCCCTTGAGAAGCATGCTAAAACTAGTCAGTTAGAACATTTTCTGTGGTGAGACCGGGAGCTTTAAGGAATTTGAATCCTCAAGACTTTTTGGGACACACTGTAGCTTCACCATATATCTAGGAACGTAGGAGAAACAGAAAAGAATTCTTAATGTTCTTCATGTCCTAGGCCCTGTAGGTTTTTAAGTAATGTCACATCTTGTCATTTAGAAAATGACAACCCTAAAGGCTGGGTATGATACATAAGTCTGTTTAGGAAATTTATGATATCAAAATTGGATTTGAGGCCTTAGAAGGGTATCATCCTTGTGTTCTCCACTTCACTCGGTTCTGAAAGATTAGAGATGGAACTAGAGCATCAACACCCTGAGGATTTAGGCTCAGTGTATGAGGGATGTGATACCTGAATCTCACACTGGAAGAACAGGGGATATCCCATCATGCAGCTCTTCAGGCCTAAGCAGGATGTTCTTTCAGTGGGGAATTCTGTAGAAGGGCTGTGTGTGTGTGTGTGTTTCTCTTTTACCCTTACAGTGTGTTCTCCTAATCTTATGAATAAAACTTTATTGAGCATCACAATGCCGGAGCACGCTAGAAGCTGAGCAGGAAAAATGAAGACAGGCAACGAAGGGAGAGGTCGAAGCAGACGGTCAGAAAGCAGAAGACACACATTGAAAGGCAGTGTGTGCATAGCTTGATTTGTCATAAATAAATAAATAAATAAATAAGCAGAAGACTTTCCAGAGCCCAAAGTACAGGATTTCCAGTGGGGAAGAAATGAGACACAGCACATCAGTACACAAACACATTGATCTAAAGGTGACGTCCTCTCTCCCTAATGTCCCCTGGGAACATGCAGAGGGCCTAGTACAGTGGAGAGCTCTGGGTGATGGCAAATGCTTACCCGTGTTTGGCTTGAAAGGAAGGGATAGATCCCCGATGTAGCATCATCTTTAATTTGTTGTGAAATTTAGCCGTAGTGGAGCTATAATGAGCATTGCCCCCAGCTGGAATGACTTATTGGGGAGAAATTTGTCTGAATTAGTGGAGATAGCCAGCCATGTATCTTAAGATGGGCAAAGCATGCAGGGTGTATTACCTTAGAGCCTCAGCGGAAAGATGAACAGAAGGGAATCTGTTAAAATGAGACGCCCACTGAGCTCTGCCACAGCTAAACATAATAATATTTTCTAAACCGTGTTTCCCAAAGGATGTTTCAGTAGAGATGAGCACACAACTCACTCACTCACAACTATGTAAATCACATCAGTTCATTTTTAACATGGGCAGAATGGCCTTTGCAAATGAGTTTTAGAGCCTTGGTGGTGTTTATTCAGGCTGCTGCTGCTTCTGATGTGTCTTCTTCTTCTTCTTCTTCTTCTTCTTCTTCTTCTTCTTCTTCTTCTTCTTCTTCTCCTTCTCCTCCTCCTCTTCCTCCTCTTCCTCCTCCTCTTCTTCCTCTTCTTCCTCTTCTTCCTCTTCTTCCTCTCCTCTTGCTCTTCCCCTCCCCCTCTCCTTCTCCTCCTTCTTTTTCCTCTCCTTCTCCTCCTCCTCCTCCTCCTCCTCTTTCTCCTGTTCCTTCTCCTCCACCTCCTCCTCCTCCTCATTCTGACCTGTGGTCTGTTAGCCACCTATGCATATATACCCATTGTCAATTTCTTTTGTCACCCCAAGATTTCAGAGAAAACCCTTAGTCTAGAGTAACTGTCACGTATATTTGGTCAGAGAACCATGCCCCTAGTGCTGACTTTTGTGACCACATGGGGTACAGAAACGAGCCCCTCTGCCAGGCTGTGACCCTGTTTGTTTGGTTCTGCCCGAGTGTTTCTTTTGAACAAGGTATCTTGTAATCAAAGCACGGGGCAGTTGATCCTAACTTGCTTAATTGACTGCAACTGCTCTTTCTGACCCAGGTTCTGGCTGCAGTTGTATAGCTCAGTCTCTTCTGGTGCATGGTGATGGATAGAAGTTGACAGCCAGAGTTACAGTTCTAAGCTCCCAGCTGGTCAGTTGGTTTCACAAGTACAATGTTGCAAGAGTCATTTATCGGAAGTGTGAACCCAGAGATTTGGGTGCTCGAGGTGACAGCTGCTGGATATGGGCCTTAGAGAAACACCTCGCAAAAGCTGAAGCCAGGCGGTAGTGCTGGCTCACTTGTTAACTGTGAGATTGGGGTAAGGAAAGGCCTCTATTGACACTTGCATGTTTAAATGCCAATATGCTTTCCTTCTTTGGACCGCAATAATATCAGCAAATATTAGGGAGGTTCCTGTGTTACAAAAATAGTTGATAAAATATTTATAAAATCTCTCCGTGTGTTTAATTCTTGCGTGTGTCTTCCAGAGACAAGGTCTCACTACATCACCTGGGGGCTGGTTATGAATTCATGGATGACCTGCCTGTCTCATCCCCTTTGAGTGTGAGAACTAAACATATTCTGGAATTCAAGGTCTACCACTATGCTGGGCCTGTGTACGGGTGTATCTGTAAATGAATTTAAAGGCTAGGGGAAAGTATCCTAGAAATGTCTTTAGATAACATAGTTTTCCCCCTTTTTTGAGAAGGCATCCCATTCAGCCCAGACTCTCCATATGAATAACAATGACCTTGAAATTCTGACACTTCTGCCTCCACCTTCTGAAAGCTGGGTTTACAGACAAACACCACCACACCTGGTTTAAGTCTAATGTTATGTTAGTGCTGTTTGCAAATGCCTTTGAGGAACCAGAGAGTGTTGGGTAGGATACTTTGAATCACAGACTCAAAGCCAATGACAGTTCTGTTCTTCAGTCAATGCACTTGTGTCTCCTAGTAGGAAGTAAAATGAAATAACCATCAATGACAGTGTTTGGATTTTGATTGAAAAGCTCGTTCCTATTCACTGCCAGGCAGGATCATGGGCTCAATATACTTTGTGAAGGAATCATTCCAATCACCAAGGCATAGGCCCAAACTCATTTTTTTTTCTTCCCACTATAATAATTATCGAAATTACACTTCCAAAATATACCCATAGATCTTCTTTCTTATAAGCTTTAGTTGGTATCAGGCCTCTTGATGTTTCCTAGCCATCCCCAAAGCAGATAAGACTTGAATTTGAGGGAGAATTTTAATACACTGGCTGAGCCATCATATATAAACTTAATAAAGGCAGATTGGTCCAAAGTGTAAGTTCCGTCTTCTGAGGCATCTAGATCAGGAGCTGCACTTGGTCTTTGGGCCACAGGAGTGTCATTCAGCATATTATTGCTGAGGTGAGCTGTTTCTTTCATAATACATTTTGGAAGCTATTTTTGTTTCTTCCTGGAACACACACATATATATCCATTTCTCTACCTTCAACCTGGTTTAAACCAACACACTCCTGCTTTCGTGCCTAATCCAATCATGTTTCCTGAGATGTGTGTGTGTGTTCCTTGTGGCTTTTCTTCCATTAAAAAAATGTGTGCAGGGTTTTTCTTCATCTTTGACATGTGTAGCATTGCTAATCATCTTCTTCTGCTACCTATGAAGTCAATTTTTATTATTTCTCTTTCGTGCAGGAAACTATGCTTAGAGGTTAAATAGGGTTCTCAGAGTCAGAGCCAGGATTCGTTCATGACATTGTTGAAGTGTGCAGTCTGATTTTTGACTATGTCCTCCAGTCTCTCAAGCTCTTGTCATTTTCTGTTGTACAGGAATACAGCATTCTTGTTATTTTTTTTTAAGAAAAAGATAATTTTTTAATTGTCTGTATGTTTGTATAGGCATGTGCATGTCATGTGTGTGTGTGTGTGTGTGTGTGTGTGTGTAGGTGCCTGTAGAGGCCAGAAGCCTTAGATCTGGAACTGGAATTAAAGGCACCTGTGAGCTACTTTGCTGTAAATCAAACTTAGGACCTTTGGAAAAGCATCGAGTGCATTCCACCACTGAGACTTGTAGCCAGATTTTTGGCTACATTGTGGGTTCATTTTTCCACCCTTCTTCTCCCTTCTTCTTGCCGTTTCAACTCCAAACACCAAGTAAGAGACAAGAAAAGGTAGAGGGGAAAGAGGGCAACAGCATTGTTAGATTACTTTCTGTTGATTTGGGGGATCGAGTTCCCTGAGGCAAGTCTAATCTTCATCTCGAACCAGTAACCAGCAACCAGCAACCAACCAGCAACCAGCAACAGTAGCAGCTGCAGCAGCACCTGCAGCACCAGCAGTAGCAGTAGCAAGGGGAGCAGCAAACACTGCAACCTTTCTGGGCTTGGGCATATTTATACCCTCTCAAAGAGTACCCAGATTTCCAAATGTAGACTATCTGTAGCTGACAAAATCAGATCCCTCGTAGAGCATGAGACAAGGCAGTCACCTGCTACAGATAATCTGAAGCAGCCCCATATCCCACCCCTGGGATTAAAATGAAAACATATTCTTGGTAATCTCACTACATAGCTATCTCACTACAGCATCTGATTTAATTTTTTTTTGTTTTTTTGTTTTTCATTTTTTTTTAATTAGGAATTTTCCTCGTTTACATTTTCAATGCTATCCCAAAGGTCCCCCATACCCACCCCCCCCAATCCCCTACCCACCCACTCCCCCTTTTTGGCCCTGGCGTTCCCCTGTACTGGGTCATATAAAGTTTGCAAGTCCAATGGGCCTCTCTTTGCAGTGATGGCCGACTAGGCCATCTTTTGATACATATGCATCTAAAGTCAAGAGCTCCCGGGTACTGGTTAGTTCATATTGTTGTTCCACCTATAGGGTTGCAGTTCCCTTTAGCTCCTTGGGTAATTTCTCTAGCTCCTCCATTGGGGGCCGTGTGACCCATCCAATAGCTGACTGTGATCATCCACTTCTGTGTTTGCTAGGCCCCGGCATAGTCTCACAAGAGAGAGCTATATCTGGGTCCTTTCAGCAAAATCTTGCTAGTGTATGCAATGGTGTCAGCATTTGGAAGCTGATTATGGGATGGATCCCTGTATATGGCAATCACTAGATGGTCCATCCTTTCGTCACAGCTCCAAATTTTGTCTCTCTAACTCCTTCCATGGGTGTTTTGTTCCCATTTCTAAGAAAGGGTAAAGTGTCCACACTTTGATCTTTGTTCTTCTTGAATTTCATGCGTTTGGCAAGTTGTATCTTATATCTTGGGTATCCTAAGTTTCTGGGCTAATATCCACTTATCAGTGAGTACATATTGTGCGAGTCCTTTGTGATTGGGTTACTTCACTCAGGATGATACCCTCCAGGTCCATCCATTTGCCTAAGAATTTCATAAATTCATTCTTTTTAATAGCTGAGTAGTATTCCATTGTATAAATGTACCACATTTTCTGTATCCATTCCTCTGTTGAGGGGCATCTGGGTTCTTTCCAGCTTCTGGCTATTATAAACAAGGCTGCTATGAACATAGTGGAGCATGTGTTCTTCTTACCGGTTAGGACATCTTCTGGATATATGCCCAGGAGAGGTATTGCTGGATCCTCCGGTAGTACTATGTCCAATTTTCTGAAGAACCGCCAGACTGATTTCCAGAGTGGTTGTACAAGCTTGCAATCCCACCAACAATGGAGGAGTGTTCCCCTTTCTCCACATCCTCGCCAGCATCTGCTGTCACCTGAGTTTTTGATCTTAGCCATTCTGACTGGAGTGAAGTGGAATCTCAGTGTTGTTTTTATTTGCATTTCCCTGATGATTAAGGATGTTGAACATTTTTTCAGGTTCTTCTCTGCCATTTGGTATTCCTCTGGTGAGAATTCTTTGTTCAGCTCTGAGCCCCATTTTTGAATGGGGTTATTTGATTTTCTGGAGTCCACCTTCTTGAGTTCTTTATATATATTGGATATTAGTCCCCTATCCGATTTGGGATAAGTAAAGATCCTTTCCCAATCTGTTTGTGGACTTTTTGTCTTATTGACGGTGTCTTTTGCTTTGCAGAAGCTTTGCAATTTTATGAGGTCCCATTTATCGATTCTTGATCTTACAGCACAAGCCATTGCTGTTCTATTCAGGAATTTTTCCCCTGTACCCATATCTTCGAGGCTTTTCCCTACTTTCTCCTCTATAAGTTTCAATGTCTCTGGTTTTATGTGGAGTTCCTTAATCTACTTAGATTTGACCTTAGTACAAGGAGATAGAAATGGATGAATTCGCATTCTTCTACATGATAACCCCCAGTTGTGCCAGCACCATTTGTTGAAATTGCTGTCTTTTTTCCACTGGATGGTTTTAGCTCCCTTGTCAAAGTTCAAGTGACCATAGGTGTGTGGATTCATCTCTGGGTCTTCAATTCTCTTCCATTGGTCTACTTGTCTGTCACTATACCAGTACCATGCAGTTTTGATCACAATTGCTCTGTAGTACAGTTTGAGGTCCGGCATGGTGATTCCACCAGAGGTTCTTTTATCCTTGAGAAGACTTTTTGCTATCCTAGGTTTTTTGTTATTCCAGATGAATCTGCCGATTGCCCTTTCTAATTCGTTGAAGAATTGAGTTGGAATTTTGATGGGGATTGCGTTGAATCTGTAGATTGCTTTTGGCAAGATAGTCATTTTTACAATGTTGATCCTGCCAATCCATGGGCATGGGAGATCTTTCCATCTTCTGAGATCTTCTTTAATTTCTTTCTTTAGAGACTTGAAGTTCTTATCATACAGATCTTTCACTTCCTTAGTTAGAGTCACGCCAAGGTATTTTATATTATTTGTGACTATTGAGAAGGGTGTTGTTTCCCTAATTTCTTTCTCAGCCTGTTTATCCTTTGTGTACATAAAGGCCATTGATCCTTCTACAAAAGGCTATACTCAACAAAACTGGAAAACCTAGATGAAATGGACAAGTTTCTAGTCAGATACCAGGTACCAAAGCTAAATCAAGATCAGGTTAATGATCTCAACAGTCCTATATCCCCTAAAGAAATAGAAGCAGTCATTAATATTCTCCCAGCCAAAAAAAGCCCAGGACCAGACGGGTTTAGTGCAGAGTTCTATCAGACCTTCAAAGAAGACCTAATTCCAGTTCTTCACAAACTATTCCACAAAATAGAAACGGAAGGTACTCTACCCAACTCATTCTATGAAGCCACAATCACTCTGATACCTAAACCACAAAAAGACCCAACAAAGATAGAGAACTTCAGACCAATTTCCCTTATGAATATCGATGCAAAAATCCTCAATAAAGTTCTTGCTAACGGAATCCAAGAACACATCAAAACAATCATCCATCCTGACCAGGTAGGTTTCATCCCAGGGATGCAGGGATGGTTCAATATACGGAAATCCATCAATGTAATCCAGTATATAAACAAACTCAAAGACAAAAACCACATGATCATCTCGTTAGATGCTGAGAAAGCATTTGACAAAATCCAACACCCATTCATGATAAAAGTCTTGGAAAGATCAGGAATTCAAGGCCCATACCTAAACATGATAAAAGCAATCTACAGCAAACCAATAGCCAACATCAAAGTAAATGGTGAGAAGCTGGAAGCAATCCCACTAAAATCAGGGACTAGACAAGGCTGTCCACTCTCGCCCTACCTATTCAACATTGTACTTGAAGTCCTAGCCAGAGCAATTAAACAACAAAAGGAGATCAAGGGGATACAAATTGGAAAGGAAGAAGTCAAAATATCACTTTTTGCAGATGATATGATAGTATATATAAGTGACCTTAAAAATTCCACCAGAGTACTCCTAAGCCTGATAAACAGCTTCAATGAAGTAGCTGGATATAAAATTAACTGATTTAATTTTTTACTTTTGGATTATATCTTATTACTTGGCCCTGGCTGACTCTTAACATGCCTTATGGACCAGATTTACCTTAAACTCACAGACATCCCTCTGCCTCTGCCTCTGCCTCTGCCTCTGCCTCTGCCTCTGCCTCTGCCTCTGCCTCTGCCTCTGCCTCTGCCTCTGCCTCTGCCTCTGCCTCTGCCTCTGCCTCTGCCTCTGCCTCTGCCTCTGCCTCTGCCTCTGCCTCTGCCTCTGCCTCTGCCTCAAGTGCTGGATTTAAAGGCATGAACCATCACACCTAGCCATATTTTTGATTAAAAAAAAGAAGAAGACCAACTTTAGGCATATGCAATCAATGTAGATATAGAACATTCCAAACTTCTCATTTCCTTTGTTGGGCTGGCTTATATTTGGAAGGCAGTGAATAGAAGAATTGGATATCAGTGTCTCGGCAGCAAAAGGAGGAATGTTCTGCCCTGGACAAAGGTCTCACCCATCATTTCCATTGTCCTATCCCTCCTCTTGGAGTCCTTTCCATTTATCAGACCCTGACTAGATCTGCTACAAAACTAACTCACTAAAATAACTTAAAAATAAAAAACCAAAACTGAATACCACCAAAGTCTGTCATTGTGACCCAGCCCATTTTCCCCCTGGGATCTCTCCTCCTCATCCCAGTTCATAGCTGCACAGTTCTGAGCCCTAGCCTGTGCATGACCCCTCGCCTGTACTGAACTAATCCTATTGTTGTTCATGGCTTTGCTGCTTGTTTCTAAACAAGGGACATCTAGCCCCTGAGAAAGTAGGGGCATTACTGTATTTAGCTATCATCATCATAACTGCCCTTGAATGGATTCCTCCAAATTTAAGAACTCTACAGAGTGTTTCAATTACAGTGGCCCCTGGGCAGAGGTATGAGGATGGACCACACATCCCATGTAGAAAGGAATAAAAAAACCAACACTTAGTGACATCTCTGAAGTTTTACTCACTAAAAAACAGTCCAGATATCACTTAGTTTTAAGGGGGCAGACTTTGATACCAAGTCTTGATTCGACTGAGTTCAGAGCATAAGCTCTTTAACCCTAAGTCATAACGTGCTTCCATTGTCTAAGGTTTGTCATAAATTGAGTGCTCAGGTGACAAACAGTGAACAGACAAAGGTTTAAGTGACTCCATTTCCTTCCTGTGTAAACCAAAGGAGGGTTAATTACCGAGAGGATCTCACCTAAGTGGGAGAATAGAAGGATTAGTGGGTAGAAGCAGAAATCTGAGCTGCTAGGTGGTGCACTGCAGTCATGAGCAAACAGCCACTGCATTATTCTAGTTGATCTTCGGGCCTGCAGTACTGGCGTCCTTCCATTTAGATCCAATCTAGATAGGCTTTCGAGAGGCCGCTGTCATTTTTCAGAATGTTTGAAAAACAAAATACACTCAGGCTTTCTAACCTTGGATTTTGGAAATCTGAAATATACATAAGATGAGAGGAAAGAGCCTGGCTTTGATTACCATAGAGCAGCATAGCTGGGGGCTGCCATAAAAACTTAGAAAATTGAACTGGGCCTGAACCATGACAGGCCTCCTTAATGCACAGCGCTCTGGTTTTCAAGTGCATTCTTCCCTGTATTATAGGAAATGTGGATGAAGTGATAAGTGAGTTTAAAAATGATTGCATAAGTCAAGTGCACTGTCACACTGCGAAGCATTTGCCCCAGGGGACCAGAAACAGAATGCAGCCTCATTTCCTTTTATGTGTTCTCTTGGGCTGCAGAGGGTTTCTGATGATGGCCTGGTTGGTTGGTTGGTTGGTTGTTTACTAAATTGACATAATCTTAGGCTGATGTTTGTTGTTGTTGTGCTATGAGGAATTCTTTTTTTTTCTTTCTTTCTTTCTTTTTATCGGGGGGTGGGAGGGATTCAAAATTAAAGACAGAGGTATTTAGAAAGAAGAGGGAGGGGAAAGGAGACAGAGCAAAATAGTTGATCCCATGAAAGAAAAACAGGGAAAGAGCCCAACAGGAGAGATTTATAAGTTGCTATTGATGCTTGAAATACTTAAAAGGTTGCTCGGCATGTTTTAAGTCCAATGAGCCAGTAAAAATTAAATATACAATTCAGTCCCCAAGACCACAAAAATAAAGAGAAAACTCCAAGCTGATGACAGTGGAGGCTCTTATGAGAGTGGCTGGCTGTAGGAATGAGGCTCCGCCTCTCTAGGATGAGTGTCAGGGCTGTATTGTTCTTCCGGATGCAGTTGGCAGTAGCCACAGAGCATCAAAATGATTTCCTGAAGACCAAGGGCCAAGACCAGAAATGTGTTCCAGTGTTGTACCCTCCCCTGTGACACCATTTGCCCTGTTTGTTTGCTTGGTTGGTGGTTAATGAGAGAGACAGCAGTCAAAGTCTAAGTTATTAGTCAATGTTGGTGTTAGCTTTCTGTCTGCTCAGAGGCTTGCTAAAAGCAAAAACACAGACAAGAAGGAGCCATGGCCTGATATCATTTCAAGGACACACCTCTAATGATCTGACTTTCCCCACTTTGTCCCACTATGTCTCTTTTGATTAGCACCATCAGCTGGGACTCCCTTACTTAACACATGAGTGTTTAGGGTACTTTGTCAAATACAGGGCATAGCACTAATGACCTTGGACCAGCTTTGAGGGCTGGTCTGACTCACACTCTTTTTTTTTTTTTTTTTTTTTTTTTTAAATGCTTCTTTTGTTGGTGTGAACCAGCTGTCACAAGGAAGTGAAAGTGACTTGAAGGGGGATCAGAGCACCAGACAGACTGAAGGAAGGGCAGGACTGCATCAGGTTATTCAGTCTCCTAGCTATTGATAACTGACAAATACATGCCAGCTGCCTTACTTCACTTTGCTTAATGTGAAGACCAGAAATGGTTTCCTTTGACTTCATCTTGGCAAAGGAGGGGCAATGTATATACTGTAGAGTCTAGCCTGAGGTGTAAGCTTGAGATTTGAGGCTCCGCGTAGAGAATTCAACCTTTGTCATAGCCTTAAAATATGAAAGTCTGTAGCATGCCTTTTCAGCCCATTTTTCTTTCTTCTTACCCAAGTGAAGCAAACTTGTAACATTAGGATGCCCCAACTTGAACTGTCCAGGCTGCTCAGGCATCAGAATGCCTTAGCAAGGAAGTCCCATTGAGGGATAACTGTAAACATTCAGATTAAGGCTTAAACATACTAAAAGGAGGGCTGATGTAAAGCTAGCTCCAGGTTCAATACTATTCTTTTTCACCAATGAACAATAGAAGTTGGAATTGATTAAGGCAGGCAACCAGAACTGACCACTGGTTTCCAGAGGCACAAGTACATGTCAATGTACACACAGATATATACAAGACACACGAATTTCATTAATGCACACAAGTAGTTGATATCTAGCACCATGAGAAAACTCATGAGAAAAATATTAATAATTAACCACTTATTATGCAAATAAACCTTAAATATAGTGACAGCCAAGTCACTATATGATTAAGACAGAACAAAATTCTAGGTGCTTAATTCTTTGGGTTAAGAAATTTGATATATGGACCCTCAGCTTTTGCCCCAAATTTTTTTACACAAAATGTACAGTATGTTGGAATGAAAAGGGAAATGGATCTAGTTGGAGTTCTAAAAGCATGGGTTCCAGGAGTGAAGACAGAAGTTCCAGGGCATCAACTGTATTATTTTTCCAGTAATTTCAGTATATCTGGAAAGACAAAAACGTGACAGGGAAAGATTTGTTTTGGCTTACAGTTCAGAGATATACAGTCCATCCTTGCTAGGGAAAGAATGGGGAGGAACATGGGGCAGCTGGTCATATTTGATCCTATATCAGGAGGCAAAGAGCAATGGATGATAGTGTTCAGCCCACTCTCTCCTATTTCTCCTTTCATTCAGTCTGCAGCCTTTGGTCAAGGGTTACTGCTCTAGCACTGAGCCTGGCTCTTCTCCGTTTAGTTCAGTCTCTCTGTAAACTTGCACCCAGGCCTAGGTCTCTAGGTATGTTTCCAAATCTAGTCAGGTTAGCCATGAAGATGGATCACTATATCACCCCATTATTAAGTGTGAAGTTAGGTAAGCCCCAAGTCTCATGGAGTATGGTAAGCATAAAAATTCCTACCAAGGACTTACTGTTAAAGTTTGGAACCACTTTGGAGATATGAACATGTCTTCAAACAGATGTCGTAATGGAGGAGGTAATTTGAGGTCCAAGATGGATTTTAGCTTTATATGTGTGCTTGCAGGTATACACGGAAATGTATTACATCTGTGGGCCCAAGTTTGATGTCAAGTGTCCTCTTCAGTCACTTTCCTTTTTATTTATGAGGCCAGCGTCTCTCTTTGAACCTGGAGATCCCCAGCTGGGCTAGAATACACAGGCATCAGCAGCCTGGCTGGAGAATCTTATTTTCCTCAGCTTCCTTGAAGCCAGAAATGCAGGCATGTGCTCTTGTCCCAGGCCTTTTGATGTGGCTGCTGTGAATCTGAACTTAGCTTCCCATGCATATGTAGGAAGCACTTTACAATCCAAGCTGTCTTGCCAGCTCCTACTTTTGCATCAGAAACCTTTATTATTTAGGCATTTTTCAGATCTATGTTTGATTTTTGTTGCGCTGGATTTTTGTGGATATTTACCACAACCATTTCTCCTTTAGCCTTTTCCCCCCAAAGTTCAAAACTTATTATTGTTCTTTATTTCTTTATTTTTATTTTATGTACCTTGGTATTTTGTCTGCATGCATGTCTGTTTATGAATGTTGGATGCTCTGTAAATGGAGTTATAGATAGCTGTGACCTGCCATGTGGTTGCTGGGAGTGGAACTTGGGTCCTCTGGAAGAACAGCCTATGCTGTTAACCACTGAGCCATCTCTCCAGTTTTGTTGTTTTTAATCATGATTTGGAAGTTCATCTGTCACTGCCAATTAGGTTTAGCATGTAATGTGCCTTTTGGTACTAAAAACAAACCCAAATATTAATAGTGTAATGCACATCAGTAAATCACCTATTGCCTAATGTTAAGAGCCTGAAAATTTGGAAAAGTTCCATATTTGGCCCTCAGTACTCTAAGTGAACTAGTTATCAACGGTAGTAACATATTTCCATCAGAGTGTTTTACAGCTTAAGGAGATAGGTCAGAACCTTCCTTCTGCATACATCCTTTTTCACAATACTTCTGTTGAACTTTGCATACTATATATATTTATCGTTTTTATTTAACTTCACAAGCAAAGGTATTAAAGTAGATTAAAAACAGACCTAGCTAGGCATGCGAAAGCAATTGCAGTGATCAGAGACAGCAAAGGGAAGCTGAAAAGCTTCAATGAATACCCTGCAGTTCTGTGGGACCGTTCTGTACCAGGGTAAATTGATCAAGAGCAAAGTGCTCTCAAAGTAGCTAATGTGCAGGGGGGTAATAGTCTCTCATTAGAACTTATCAGTTGACCCTTTGTAGCCTATAGAGTAGAAAATAGTATATAGAGTTGAAACTGGATTCATTGTCTTTTGACATCTTACGTAGTAAATTGAATGATGTAACATTAAGTCAACATTGAATTAACAGCAATATGCTGCTTATTTCTAAGTAAGACATTTTTATTATTCATACAGAAGGCACTCTGCTCTTGTTGGTGAGGGGTAGCAGCTTTAGGTTTGAACTGCTTCAACTTGTAAAACTTAGGTATAATTAATTTATAATTAAGTGCACATCCTAACAGTGCTCAGTTGGGTGAATTTTGACCAATATAGTCACCTGTGAATTTAACACCATAATTAAATTAATGAGGTAGCCCTCATGTCCATAGTTTCTTCTTGATCCATTTTAATCCACCTCAACTATACTCTTTAGTCTCTCCTTGGGCAGTCTTTGATCGGCTTTGTACAGTTTGGGTGAGCTTGCATTTTCTTGAAAATTATGTAAATGAAGGCATGTGACACCCATTTTAACTGAGTAAAACACTTTCAGTTGGCTTCTTGTAAGTTTTGTTCATGCCTGTTCCATATCATCTCACTGCCCTTTATTTCAGGCACTGCTCTATTGTGTGTGTCTGAGGTAGCAATTATCACTTATCTAGGACTGATGGACATTTGAGTGTTTCTACGTTTTTATTTATTTTAATTTTTCTTACTAATTTACCAGTAAAAGCATTGTGAACCTTCTGTGCAGGCCTTCTGTGGACATGTTTATCAGATGGCTGGATAAATAACCAGGAGAAGAGTGATTGGGTCATATACTATAAATATTTGACTCCCTGGATTTACTATGTGCCTTGTACTACCTACTAGCCTGTGGCACTGTCACTCACTCAACACATTAGATTCAGCAGCTCCATTTTGGAAAAAAAATAAGTGATGTGCTTAATGGAAAGCAGTGTTACACTGTCACTGTGCTTAGTTTATAAGACATATTCATCTCATTCATTCCAACTGCAATTACTGGTTAACATCAAGTTAAAAACTATATAGAAAGTTTCAGTATTGAATTGTCTAAATACTACAACATTTTTAAAAGATTATTATTATATTATTGTGTGCATTTGTTCTCTCTCTCCCACCCCCTGTGTGTGTGTGTGTGTGTGTATGTGTGTGTGTGTGTATGTGTGTGTGTGTGTGTTTGTGTATGTGTGCCACATATGCAGGAACATTCATACCATGGCATACATGTGCTTAAAGGAAAAACTTTGGTACTATATTCTCAGATTTCACTGTATCATCAAGGGATTAAGCTCGTGTCACCAGACTTTCTTGGCAAGCAGTTTCACCTACCGAGCCATGTTGACCCCCTCTACTCTCTACTGGTGAAGAAAATCCATCCCTGTGAAAAATAATGATTTCATCATACTGCGCAACAGTGGAGCAAGCAAAATCTACATTTATCAAAGCAACATGAAAAGAAACAAGCAGCTTGATACTCTGTCAAGCAATGTTTAAATCTGTAAGCTAGAGATGCTAACCTTTCTCACTCTTCTCCCATGCCAAAGGCACAAGAATAAGGCACTGTCCTAAACCTTCAGTCACCTTGAATTCTAAAAACAGTAGAGTGTCTTCAGGTCATTCTATAGAAAGAACCATTAGGCTAAACCCAGGGAACCTGGTGGGGGAGCTGGCAGAAGGACTGGAGGAGGGGAGGGAATTGCATCCCCATTGGAAGAACAACATAGGCTGGCCTGACCACCCAGTTCTCCCAGAGACTAGACCACCAACCAAGGAGTATATCTAAAGGGATCTTTGGCTCCAGATACATATGTATCAGAGGATGGCTTTGCCCAACAGCAATGGGAAGGGAGGCCCTTGGTCCCAGGGAGGTTTAATACCCTAGAGTAGGAGGATAATGGACCAGTAAGGTGGGAGAGTGTGGGTGGGTGGGGGAGCATTCTCATATAGGCAAAAGAGAGAGGAGAGGGCAGATGTGGAATGGGGGGCATGGCTGAAAGGTAACTGGGAAGTGGGACATCATTTGATATGTAAATGAATGGAATGATTAATAATAATAATAATAAAAGAAAAAGAAAGAGAGAGAGAGAGAGAGAGAGAGAGAGAGAGAGAGAGAGAAAGGAAGGAAAAGAGAAAGAAAGAAGTCTTGATGAGTGTCTGGGAGTCATGCTGCCATTTTAGTCTCATGGCTGGAAAGCAGCCAAGTGTCCCAGAGAACACCACAGGCTGTCACCATTAGAAGGTCTAAGGTAGACCTCCTTCTGTTGGTATAGCAATAGCCTGGATTTGGGTGGACAGTTCCCTTTCTGCAGAATAGTGCTTGAAGAAAGGGCCATCTCTAAAAGAGATGAATTTCAAGCACACATTCTGGTCAGACACAAGGACAGTATGATAGTTTCCCCTTCCATTGTCCGGCCTGCTGTTCTTCTTTGTGCTGGCCTGTGCAGGCAGAGCGCTATGCCACAGTTCATTTTCATCTGCTTCTCAGCTGCAGCTGGATGAGCAGATGCCAGTGAGTGATGGTGCCCACTAACTCCCCCATGCCCGTTCATGTTTTCATATTTATTTTTATACATAGCCACTTTCCCTTGGAGTAACATTTAGAATGCTGACCCCAATGGAGGGGTAATGGTTTAGAAATCCTGCAGTGTTGATAAATACTGATGGAATACATCAGAGCCTTCAGCTGCTGAGCGATCATAATTTTGTGGATTTTTAGATACACACTTAAAGAGACTTCACTGTCCTCGATACATTCATCTTTGGTCCCACAACCTCCTTACCTAGGAGGGTTCACGAGATTAATTTTAGAATTAATTTTCAAATCTTGGTTGAGCTTTCTCAGTTAAAACCCTGGCTCTCAGGGCTTTGGGGAGGCAGAAGGAGCAGAGCCCTTGTGTCAAGGCTCTCTTTGGATCTTGACTTTTAATGCAACATTTGCTTTTCGTCCTGAGTTAGGGAAAGCATGTTGCACGGGCGTTGACATTTTGCTTTTGCTTTTCCCCTATTCAAGCTGGTCCATCGGGACAGTGTTTGTGTGTTGACTTCACTTGCAGCCTCCAGGAAAGCAATCAACTTTTCTTCAGCATTAAGAGAGTACGCCCTAGCCGTGGGCAGTGCCTCTTAGCATTCTGGTTTGGTACAAAGCATACATTGAATTTTGCTCCCTTCAGTAGGTTGCTAGAGTGTTTTCTCTGAAACAAACTCAACTTCTAGTCATCTCTCTCAGAAAAACTATAAGCCTCATTTTGTGCAAGTATATTTATAGGGAGACTCTAATCTTTGCCTTTTCAAAGACGAGGAGAAAGAAAAACAAAACCAAAATCAGATAGCCAAGAAAGTCCATTGTTGATTTAATTTCAACATTTGCAACTTGGTAATCATATTTTACTTATTACTGTCAAGGGCATAAATTATTCAGCATTGTGTGTTGGATATTATTTCACTTCTTCATTATAGAAATTCATTGGCATGCAGTAAGAAAAAATAATTTGCCTTTGCTTTTCATTGCTCTACAATGTTTGCTGAGTGTAAATGAAGGTATTAAAATGATAGTCCAGTGTTTATGGTAACCACACCCTTTCTAACTTGTAGAGTAGCTCAGTATGGTGGAATATGCTGTACTCTCAACACTGGGAAGGTTGAGGCAAGAATCATGGGTTAGAGGCCAAGCTGGGCTGTGTTGAAAATTGTGGGGCACATGCTGTCATACAAACCAGGACAGCAGCAGCAGCAGCAGCAACAGCAACAACAACAACAGCAACAACAAAAAAGACGATGATGAAAATGACATCAACAACTATGATTTTTTTAAACTCAAACTGAAACCTCTCAACGTTTTACTCATGGACACATTCAGTTGTGCCATTTCCTACCTAGTTTCACCTGTGTTTTCATTATGACATAGGGATTCCCATAGAATTGATTATCTTGCAGCCCCAGGTTATGTGGACACTCTTGATGCAGGGGTTGCAGGAAAAACAGAGGCTTGGCACCGTACACTAGGGTAGAAGGATGACAAGAAAGGCAGGAGAGGGTGTGAATGACAGTGAAGCCTCAGATTGCAGTATGTGTCCTAGGACATTGGACTGTGGGACCAAAGACAGCAGCATGTGTAGAATGTAGCTGACCTAAAGCTACAAGACAAGCTCTGTCTGTTGTGGGTGGCAGAGCTGAAGTGGCACTGGTGCTCACCAGCCTTTTGGGGCTCAGAAGATGATGAGTGAGTCCAAGACTGAAAACTGAGCTGTTTATAGTGCTGGGGTATGATTTTGCTTTGATGTGATTGGAACTGTGCCCTGTCTCTGCCCTCTTGGAATAATAAGGTGTGCAACTTATTTTTGATTTTATAGGAGCCTACAGTTAAGGGACATTTGGATTTCTAATGAGAACTTGAACTTTGAAAATCATGGAAATGTTTTAAAGACAGCAGGACTTTCTAAGTTGTATCATCTTTTATGGTATCAATGTGAGATCTTGGAAGCAAACAAGAAACAAAAGGCTACAGTTTACGGTGTTCTATTTGTGAGTCAAAATTGGCAAACTGTATAATGTAGTTCCTCCCTCCCTATCCTTCCTTCCTTCCTCCCTTCCTTTCCCCTTCCTCCTCCTCCTCCTCCTCCTCTTCTTTCTCCTTCTTCTTCTCCCTTTCTTCTCTAAGCTGCTTTTTTTAAAATTATAGCATTTCAGTCCCCCAGAGAGGGACTAAAATTTAAAAATATGTGTTAAGTAGCTGTGACGTGTTTGGGCCAAAACTATTCCTTTGATTCTCCCTACATGAGATTAGCAGCTGTCTTCAGGAAAATACGGTTTTGGGTACCTAATCTTCCCTACCTTACAAGTTGGCTTTTAAGATCGAGGCAGATCATCACCAACCACTGTTACAATAGTAGCTACCTATAATATTGCCTATGATATCCCCTACTATAATTGAGATTGATGTGGCTGAGTCACAATGATTTTATTACGTCTCAGAAGCTATAGCACCCAAAGTAAATACATTTTATAAAGTATGAATCATCTTAGGAAGATTCAGGATAACAATCTAGAAATCATGTTTTATAAACATTCAAAACTGTTAAATCCAAGAAAAGTGTGTAAACACCCACACACACAAGAGGGAAAGAACATTGATTAAAAGAATTGTCTTTGGGTAGCGTTGCATTGATCTTAATTTTTATCTCTTTCTATTTGCTGTCCTGGGGATTTGAACTTAGGACCTTGGACATTCCATGCAATCACTCTAGCACTGAGCCACACTCATCCCTTTTCTTCTTTTCCTTATCACTCTGTTGTCTTTTCAAGTAATAGCATTTTAAGCTGGAAAGCCTAAACTTACATAGAGGGCAGGGAAGAGCTTTTGCTTGTCAAGTGGCTGTATGTAAGCAATGAGCTGGTCATTTAATATCCTGGCCGTCACTGACCCTACTTCTCTCTCCTCTCTTTAAACATCTTAAAACATCTTTAGTTTGTTATATTGATATAACCTCTGTACAAATACTCAGAAAATCAAGATGCTTAATCATTATGTAAATTAGGCAGCAGAGACACATCTCTGACAGGAGAAATAACTAGGAGCAAACATCTTATTAACTGGCGGCCATAGATGTGACACATACTTTGTGTAAATGGAATTGATAGTGAAACATGCCAGAGCCAGCTAATATGTTTTAGAAATGGAACATTCTTAATTAATTCAGCTTTGTTAGTCAAAAGCATTCAAATTTTTATAGAGATGGGTTTTGCAATAGTCTCTTTTTTTTCAGTAACTTTACATCTGAGAGAACAGGGTAAATATCAAATATTAAATGGCATCCTTCACACCCTCAAAACATAGTTTTTCTTCTCCTGTTTTCAGTGTTCTTAGCTGTCAATCATGGAACATACTGAAAAGTTTGTGTTTAAAGCTTATTCAATGAGTTGATTCTCCACTACTTATTTCCTGTCTGAACACACCCCTCATGCAATTTGTAGGGCTCAGGGGAGCTCACAGGCAGGAATCATTGAAATAATGTAGAACTTAGTAAGATTCAGGACCCTTTGCTGTGACCCTAGAGTCAAATAGGTCTGACCTCACTCAACTTGTGGACAAATATGACAATTATTTAGTTTTTATTGTTTTATTTCCAAATTTATTTTTATTCATGTATATGTGTCTGTGTGGATGCTACATGTGTTCAGTACCCACAGAATTCAGAAGAGGGCATCAGATCCCCTGGAGCTAGCGTTATAGGCAGTACTTGGTGATGGGAACTTAACTGGGGACCTATGGAAGAACAGTATGTGCCCTTAATTCTAGCCTACAGTCATTTCTTTTAAAATCTTTCTGCAGAACTTGATCCCTTATGAAATGATGTCTTCTGTCGTGTAGTCCACCACCCCCACCCTGGGAGCATACGACAAAATGCCTGCTTATCCTAGATAGGACACTGACAGCACCCCAAAGAAACCATTCCACCCAAACCTGGCAGAGTAAAGCAGTGAGTTACCTACAAGAGGATGCATGAAAGGTTACTACGGGGAATCAGGATGATAATTCACAAAAGCTACATCCCTAGAGCTCGCTGAGTATAACTCTCAGATAGCTCCACTGGTTGAGACCCTACTCTCTCTGGCATTACTACTACTTATATAACTTCAAAGTAACATTTCTGAACCCTGTGTCTAAAACACTGTTTTCTGATCTTTGTCAGTTTCCTTATTTTCTTTGTCTTAGGTAGGCTTGGTCTAGGAAGGGGGAGGAGTTTGTAGGAGATAGTCATACAACCTGAGTTTATAAAATTGTTGCTTTCAGACTAGCAAGACAATGGAAATGCCCTCTGGCGGTATAGGGAAATATGAATCAGCAAGTGAACTGTTGAGAGCTCATGGTCCTCAGACAACCGGAGTGTAGATGAACCCAAACTATCATTGGTTTCTCAAATACAAGCAATGATCTACACTCATGAGGTCAGTGTGTAAGAAATTAGGATGGATGCTAGAGTTGTGTTGCTTAGTGTGGTGTAAATGTTCAGTCTGTAGAAAAGCCAAGGTTCACTTTCTGATTCCTGGGCATTAAGACTCACCCCGTATTTAGATCTATCATCTTTCTGTAGTTATAGTTTTATGTGGAATGGAATATGATAGCTATTGTTTTTCTAATTCAAAGCAAGTTTTAGTTACTAGGAGAGTTCATTTCTAACTGCTGTGGTGTGAGGCATTTTAACAGCACCTCTAATCTACATTTTATGCCACGTATAGTCTGATGCTAACTTTCTGAGCAGGGACAGGATCTACTCTTTAGTGTGTGTCAGAATTCCCAGAGCTTCTGCTTGGCACCATTACAACACCACACCTAGAGTTTCTGCTTCAGTGTGTCCCTACACCTAGTTAGGTAGGGTGATGTTGGGGGATCCTAGTGTGGCATATTGTTTCTAGTAAGAATTCATAGTAAAAACAGTCTAGTCTGTCTCTGATGCTCTCCCTTCTAGTAAGAGTTTTTATTCACACCAGTTGGGTTCTTATTTTTGATTACTGAGTTCAGCAACCAAGAAACAAATTTCTCAGATGAAACCACCTTTAAGCCATTGTGGAATGCTAATGCTCTTGTCGCAGTTAATTCTCTCAGCTCTTCATCCTAAAGGCATTAGATGTGATACCCAGGAGGTTAGTGTTTGCATGGCAGGTATGAGAGGAAGAGGCCTTTTAGAATGACATACCATTCATTACTTTGTAGCTGCCTCTGGATTGTTGTGCAAAGAAATAGCATGACTCCCATGAATGTTCTACTGTGTGGGCTTTCATACCGTACACAATACCAGATTTAAGGCATGCCAAAATATCTAGAGCAGTTAGTCAAGGAAGTGATGTATATGTTCCCTAAATGGGGACAGCACAAAGGACACGTGACAGCATCTTCCAGAAGTCACCTGAAGGAGTAGGTGCTGTGTTCCAGAGTCCCCAGTTTCTTAACCTTGACCAGTTTTCTTTCTGTACCCATGGTGTCTTGTGTTGTTACTCAACAATATAGCCAAGAAAAGTATATTATTCTATGTTATTATAGCAAAATATCGGATACAAGCTATATTAAATGGAAAAAAAAAGACAGTGACTCATAATGCCCATCATTCAAGATTCAAAGAGAATTTTGTATTTTCTTCAGAAAGTCCTTTTAGGCTGCATCATACCATATCCGGAGTGTATGTATCTCTCTCTCTCTCTCTCTCTCTCTCTCTCTCTCTCTCTCTCTCCCTCCCTCTCTCTCTCTCTCTCTCTCTCTTTCTCTCTCTCTCTCTCTGTGTGTGTGTGTGTGTTGCTTCTTTGAAAAGCTAACAGAGTTAAATTAATATGGTTTAACCATAAAGATCTGATCTAATCTAATCTAATCTAATTTACTCTAATCACTTCCTCAAACCTTTCCATTTTAGCACCATAGTCATATTAAGTTTCCATAGTCATAGTACCATTAGTATGTGACTGTGAATTATAGTTATCTAGTTATCACATTTAATAGATGAACATATGCTGTAAATGGATATGTTAAATTAATTTATATGATAGCATCTGGCTGGTCCAACAGTGGTTGTCATGATGGAGATACGGATAACCTGGTACTTGTTCAGTTCATAATTTTGGGTACCTCCAATATATATGTATGTATATGTGTATACATACACACACACACACACAAAGAGAGACAGACAGACAGACAGACAGACAGACAGACTGTGGTGAATTCCTAGAGCCACCAATTTTCAGACTATGTTCAAAGCCCAAAAGAGCTAGAATCAGGAATCAGTGATGGAACACAGCAGTCGTAGCAACAGGATAGATGAGCTTATCAATGAGAGTGAGAACAAGTGGGGAAAAGATTTAAAAAAGTCCCTTCTTTCATCTCCTCTTCTCTGGGATACCAATAGAAGGTGTTACCCATATTTAAGGTAGATTTCCCTACTTCAAATAATCTGATCAAAAACATCCCTCACACGAGTTCCCAATGGTTTGCCTTTTAGTTGATTCTAAAGCCATTCAACTTGACGTGATTAGCCATTACAGTGATTAAAGTCCTAATTAATGAAGATTGAGGGACTAATCATATTCCAACCATTTACCTCAAGGGTTTGCCTGTGAGTGGAAAAGAATGGGCATATCTCTTACTAAGACTTATATACCACTGGGAGAGTAAGAGAGTTTGTGTCTGTGTGTGTATGTGTGTCTATGACTTTGTATGTCTGTGTGTGTCTGTGTCTGTTTGTGTGTGTCTGTATATGTCTCTCTCTCTCTGTGTTTCATTTCTATGTGAAGCATACACTATGTTTTTAAATATTCAGTGTTCATTACAGAAGAATTAAAGAATTTCAGTAGCCAGTCACTGAATGGTCACATTATGCAGCATTGAGGGGTAAAATTTATACAACACACAACTCTTCTGTGACTCACAGTGGGGGAGAGGGACATTGTGTTAAGGAAACTCACATTATTGTAGAACATCTTCCCCTGGTGACATCACTATGGGAAGCCCTTTAAGCCAGAGTGTCCTCCAGAGAGGTAGAACATCCCATGCTGCAGGCAAGTTCTATTAAACATAGGAAGCACACAACTCAGCAGATTTAGGAAGTCCCTGAAAATGTGGCCCCTCTCTCCTCAAGTTCACATGAGATCTAAGCACTGCCTTGAGACTTCTCAGAGCAGCCAGCTGAGCTCCCTGGAAGAGGCTCAGTGTAAAGGAGCTCCTTAGAAAAACTCTCTGACTTGTTACTATGCCTGCAGGCTGTGCAGTGTGTTGTAGATCTCCATCTGAATGAGCTGTTACCCATGCATGCTAGGGTGGACTTTGGCGATGTATCTGTCACTGAGTCATAGCTGCTCCTATAAGTAACTCCTCACCCTTTACCTGTAAGTAGCCCCAATAAAATTTACTGGTTCACCCAGTAGGGTTTTGCTGGTATCCTTGCTTTGATTTTTTTTTTTGTTAGTCTCTGTGTACAATGAGTAGATCTGTGTTCACATCTCCCCAGAAAGCACGTTACATGACATGCATCATGTGCAATAGAAGGTGATTTCTAAGTGCATACAAAGAAAGGATGAGCCGGGCAGTGGTGGTGCACACCTGTAATCCCAGCACTTGGGAGGCAGAGGCAGGCAGATTTTGGAGTTCAAGTCCAGCCTGGTCTACAAAGTGAGTTCCAGGACAGCCAGAGCTACACAAAGAAACTCTGTTTCAGAAAAAAACAGAAAGAAAGAAAGAAAGAAAGAAAGAAAGAAAGAAAGAAAGAAAGAAAGAAAGAAAGAAAGAAAGAAAGAAAGAAAGGAAGGAAGGAAGGAAAGAAGGAAGGCAGGAAGAAAGGATGAAAGATGTGGTATGTCATCCTGTCTTCTGTTTATATCTGCCACGGAATATTCTTTATCAATCACTCCTAAAAAAAAAACATTCACATCTACTGGTGCAATCTCACCCTACCCTGTCATCTTTTCTGTTTACCTCTGTGTTTACACTGGATGAGAAAAATGAATGCAAAGCCAGCTGCTTCCCTCTTTACCAGGTTCTGAAGAGGAAGACACCACAGGGATGTATCTTTAGGTGCCTGGAACTAAGGAGAAGGTAGAGTGAGAAGGAGAAACGCTAACTACATTGAATGCGCATGTTCACAGCACACCTTAGTTTTGTGTGACTGTTTGAGCCTCAGAATATATGATTTACTTTTATTTTAAGTAACTATATATGGACAGTCATCATTATTATTGCTTAGATTCAATTAAGATTACAATTGATTTGTCCAGTGTCGTATGACTGGATACATTGAGTATTTTCATGATTTCTTCTACTCTACTATATGCCTGTTTTTAATTGGCAATTTGATGATTTTCTCAGGATAGCTCTTAGAAGTCTAATTGCCAAGTCAGAGGTGGTACTTGTGAAGTGTTTTGATGCTTAAAGCCAGGTTATCTTTTAGAAGTATAACTGTTGTTTGTAACTAGGGCCTCAAAATTTCTTGATGTCACCATACTATTTCTGTCTTTGCTTATGTGTTTAGACAAATAATGGATTCCTTTAAACCATAGTGCATCTGAGTGCTTTTCATAAATACTCTTGTTACATTATCTAGTCCCCTTTGAATTTCTTGAATGTTGTTTAGCTTCTTTGTAAGGATTAAAAGAGTACACACATTTGTTAGAGCTATTTCCCAAGGTGGCAACCCCCCTTTTTTTTTTCTTTAATATATTGAGCTTTCACATGACGATGCTTGAAGAATTTTGTTTTCTGTGAACAAATAAAAAAAAAAAAATCTTTGCCACAAGAGTCCTTTTTCCCTCGTGGCTCAGTAGCTCCCATGCTTCCAGCCTTAGCAACTTGTATATAATTGCTGTCTCAAGTCCATTATTTCTTATTTAGATCCTCAATAATGACAGGATGCATCTGGAAGTCTGTTTTGTGATTGTTTGTTTGACTGTTTGTTTGAATGTAAAGGAAGTTGTATTTGCTTTATAATTCTACAGAGGGAATGAGCCTTTATAAGTTTTTGCAGCTGAAAGCTATTAAAGTACACATGGATTTCACCAAGAGTCCATCCTAATGTTATTATGTAAGATGTTCAGAACAGCACTAAGAACTTCATAGAAGGCCTTGGCCATTGTCCATTAGTACAGTTAATTGTCATGAAAGACAGCAAGTTGACGTGTCTCTGTTGGGATCTGAACTTGTAGAGAAGAGTAAAATTGCTGTTTAAGATCAGGTTGTCTGTAGGAAAAGAAGAGACTCTTCCAATGTAAAGCAACTGAAGCAGAATAAGTTGCAATGCCATCACTCGGCCACCTGTTTATCCTATATTGTGGCATAGTGGCAAGATGCTACTGTGTGCATCAGGGCCAGCTTGCTTCCTGATCAGTTTTCTACACACCAGGTAACAGAGCGAATTTTGAGTACTGAGTCAAATGTATCACTAAGGTGGCATGGTCTTGACTCTAAATTGAGACAGTCTTGTCTCCTTATTCATCTTTATTTCTGGTTCGGGTGATGATACTGTGTTACCTATAATACTGAGGTAGCTATGCAGGAAGTTGGGAGTGCTTTAAATATTTTGAAAATCCTGACTGACTCATTGAGGATAATGATGCAGAAACAGTAGACTCTTTGTAAACTGTTTAATAGTAGCAATTTTCTAAATCAATGCAATCTACCCTTCCCCATTTTACAATTTATCTCTAAGAACTAGTCTCATAAATAGGTTTACAATGAGGTATCTTTGGCTTCTCTTGGTTATCTTGCATTCGGATGTTTCAAAACATTTATATTTTATCTTTCAATAAAAGGTGTGGCATGGGGAAGGAAGAGGGTTGTACCAATTTGGTCAATCATAATGTCATTAGCAAGTAGAAAATTTATTTAAGAAAACTACAAGTTTAGGAAACGTGACCTGATTCCCCTTGTATCACTTAACATGTTTAACATGCTATGAAAGGATTGATGTCTCTGTATGTCTGCTTATGTGTAGAAAATAGTAATCTGTACGTGCAGCTAGTCTATCGCATAATGGCTTTGCAGTAGTAAATGCCAAAGGGATTAAGGGGCCAAGTCAATTACCTTTAATGTTTCAGATATGGAAAAGTTTAATCTACATATTAACTTCTGCATTTTATAAATCATAGATATTTACTAAAAAGTGAATTTTTTTCCCTCCAAGTGTGAGCTGGAGAGAAGGTTTGCAATCTCATTACATGGGATTGTAGCCAGTGGTGTTTGCATCTCTTGTCTGCATTTGTCTCTGACCTGCTGTGCCTTTCCTTAATGAGTTTCTTCGGGAATTTTCTATGGCCTCCTTTGCGTACATCAAAAGAGAAAACGGATAACACACACACACACACACACACACACACACACACACACGTGGAAATATGAGCAAAAAATGCCTTATGGAAAAATGGAAGGCTTCCCCAAGGGACCCAGGAAAGAAACTCCCTGTACCAGGCCTCCTTGCCATGAAAAACCTTTTCAAATAATGAGAATTCTGTTGTACTTAGCTTTGAGCACGTTTAGATAGCAGTCCCAATGCCAGTAAACTGTCTCTCATGTCATTTCCATTTCATTTAAGGCAACAAATCTCATTCAGGAAAGTAAGCATCCTTTTCAGTAGGTTAGCAATGGAGGGAGAGTTAGCACAGTCCTGGGCTCAGAAGTGTAATATGCCAGCCTTACATCTCTGGGACTCGGCTATAAACTTTTATTTTAAATGTACTGCGTGCTCACAAAAATTTAGAGGATATGAAACACATTAGATTTTTTTTTAAACCTCAGACACTGAATAAAAACTCATGCATGACAGTGCCTAATAAAAAGGATAATGTCCAAAGTGAGGAACAGAAATTTTATGATTCTAATAGAGACCTGACAGGTTAAAAAAAAAATGTTGAAAGTTAAAAGGCAGATCATCTTTTTTTTTTCCTGAGGAGTGTCTCCCAGCAGTGGAAACACAAAGATCTGTATGCTTCATTGCTATGGTCCCAGGGATTCCTGGCCTTCAAGGTCATGTATATTTTCTCTGACACAATCCTAAGTCATGATAAGCTGAGGAAGTCTATGATGGTGAAGATATATTTCTTTTCCTCCTTAGAGATCAGAAATTCTGTCCTTCACCTGATGCTTTGTTTCTGCTTTGTATATTCCCCTGGGCAAAAGAGAAATGAACTCTAGCTTCGAGGAAGTAGGCCATTATGTGAGTAGTAGAAGCCAAGGTATTGTGACGGAGAAAAGCAGAGCCTGTCCCAAGAGCTGTATGCAAACTGTCTTCCCTTTGTATAGATTTGTGTGCTAGACTTGAGGTTATGAACAGGATCTAACTAAATATAGATTTACATAAATGTAAGGGAAACTGGTTAGGAATGCCCAAACTTTCCCAGGAACCTCCAGAAGAGTTAGGGGATGCCATAACTCTAATATCGCAGTATGGATCTCCATCTTTCAATGCTTGAGTTACTTCTTTTGTTTTCCCATACACAGCTATATGTCGGTACATGAACTATATAGTTGGAAAGGGTTTAAATTTCAGGACAAAATGGAAAAGTAATGTTAAAGAGACTTGTCAATGAACATTTTCAGAAAAGACATGCTATGAAATGGATACACTGCTCCATAAACAAAATGTCCTGTGTGTGTGTGTGTGTGTGTGTGTGTGTGTGTGTGTGTGTGTGTGTGTGTGTGTGTGTAAGTTGTGTATGTTCACATGCTTATGTGGTATTTGCATGTATATATGTTTATTGTTTTAAGGCTTTTTGATGCATAAAAGTACTATAATCAATCACTTTAAGCCCAAATATATAACATATGATACAACTAAAAATTAGAAAATTTTGGAACATGTCTTTGAATATACAATATAGTCAGCCTTTCACTTCTAACTATAATAGGATGTAATTGCTCTAAATGCTAATACCTTTGTTACAACATTAATTCATTGATCCTTCTGATTGGGTCTATTCCCTTTATCACTCTTTATCATGTGCATCTTATTTTGTTCTGTCTAATCCCCTTGTGTCATATGTTGGTATACACATCGGGGGGGGGGGGTTCTCTTCCTGTGTATGCTTTTGTAAAATCACTCTGGCCCTTGTTAGGGGAACAAAATGCACTTATGCTGACAAGATGATGTATCTATTAGCTCACAATGGCCACTGTTCATTAGGGCCATTATAGCTTAGAAATTGTTATAAAATTAAAAAAATACAAGAGAGAAATACTCTTTACCATTAAAAGGATAGTGAAAGACATCTAAAATGAAGTTGGAGTCCTTCAGTGTAACTATGGTTAAGAGACCATATCAATTACCAGGTTAAATTTGGAGCAGAATTCATTTCTTTGTGGCTCTGTGCCCAAACATAGTCCAATCCACAAATAGCCACTGTGGAAGGTCTCGAAAAAGTAGTCACACCATCCGTGCAATGAGTTTTATAGGATATATATCTATCCATCCTCCTTGGGGGGGGGGTATCACACCTAACATACATTTTGTTGTCATTTTGGAAAGGACATTCATTGCACACTTAATGCACACGTGTTATATACCACAGATTTTTAGAGGATAGTTAAGTAAAAGTAAATCATGAGTCACTTGTCATTGAGATATGCTTCAAGAATGCATCACTAGATGCCTGCGTTATTGAGCATTGTAAAGTACTCTCATCCAGATGCCTGTGAAACGGCCTATCACACACTCATTCTCTATTGTATAGCTTATGACTCATGAACTACATACATCTGTACAACATTTTGCTGTTTTCTATATAATAAGCAGTTGCAACAACTGTAATTATATGGCTGATGAGTTATAGGAATTTGGGATTCTATCAGTATATATTGCGACCCTTACTATGTATGTATGTGCTGTATTCTTGGTCATAGTATCATTGTTTGCTGCATATTTCTAAATGCTTCATTATGGCTAGCCTGCATGGTTTATAAATTACTAAGAATTTAACTGGTTTCAGTTTCTCCTTACTAAGCTTAAAGCTTGTTCTCTTGAGCTTGGGATTAGGTTTGAATTTGGTTGGAAGTATTTGAATAGTATCAGAAAAAGATGACAAAAATCCAAAACATACTTATTTGTTAAGTCTACTGCTGTGAGCCTTGATATGCTAATATATAAGAATGATAGAAAGTGACTTGGGTTTCCAGATGAGTGTACTTTGAACTTTATGATAGTACTCTTAATTATTAATCCTTAAATAATGACAAGTTTCTAGAACATTCCATTGAGATAATATTGACCTCTTTAAAATTCAGTTGCAATTTATTTATTCAGTATGGCCAATAATGTGGCATAAATCCAACTGAGGAAGTATTCTTGGGACCACTGAACACATAATAGAGCTTGTGATCAGGAATGATGTACCAAGGAGGAGCTGAGGACAAAGAAATACAAGGCTTTGTTTCCTATGGCTGTTTGAATTTTCTGAAATTACAACAGTAATGTGTCTCTTATCAGTTGAAATAGAATAAGATGGAGAGATTTAAATGCAAAGCTGGTTGTTTTTTCCACCCTACTTTGTGACTTCCCTTCTACTGAAGACATCTTGTTCATTTTTACATTTTTTAATTGCTTTTGCAAATATTTGAATTGATTTAAATTTCCATGTCATTGGTGAGTATTTCTTAGCACAACAAAATCATTATATGCATCTGTCTGTAACTTTCCATATTTTGAAACAAAGAATATGTGGTGAAAAGAACAAATTGTAAGTGAAAAATGTAAAGAGAGAGAGAGAGAGAGAGAGAGAGAGAGAGAGAGAGAGAGAGAGAGAGAGAGAGAGAGCAAACAGGAGTGTGTCTGATTTTGTCAGACAGGGTGGAGAAACATGTTCAGTGTTTATGAACGCCAATGGGCTATACTGATCCAGATGGGGACATTAACAAGCAGCTTTAACCTCTCTCTCTCCACAGAAGAAAGATATACAGGTGATATCCTGGTCGTTGTGTCTACATAGGAAAATCAGTGGACGTTACCGTGTGTAAGAGCAGGAGTCTTCAAGAGGATAGAAATGTTTCTTCACCATCAGAATGGCCTACATTAAAAATTCTGAAGCTTCCAGAAATTGAAGACTGTAGGAAAGGAAGCATTTTATCTCACCGCTTCAAGTGAATCTATTTGAAAAATTATTTTATATCTATCAAAGTTGATGAAGATGTGTATTTCCTAAACCTCAAGCTGCCGTACTGGGAATACACTCTAGACCTGATCTAAAGAACTAATCTACTTTAGACCTAAGCCATTCAGGTCATTTCAGAATCACTTTTGTGTCTGAAAAAGTATAAATAACTCCCAAGTCTTTGTTCTTACTAGCTCATATATTGCCACTGACCAACAATTAGAAAGTAGTTATTATGTTTAGAAAGAATGAAATAAGCTTACTAATGTAGCCATGAATGTTTGCTCATAAGAAGAAGCCTGTTTCAAAACAAAAGAAAATATTAAAAAGCATGAAATTGTTTCAAACTTTGGTGAATCCCTTAAAATTTACTTTTCGAGGAAACAGTTCTTACATTGTTAGCTTGCGTGTTTGTCATGGCGTTTCTCCTTTGGTTCTGCTCTGGTGTGTGCCTGACAAAGGAAGGAGTAACTTTGTTGTGGGAAATATTCAAAAAGAACCACCAAGTTTCCCCCGCACTCCATCTAGCTACTCTTTGCCCTCCAACTCTCAGGGGGACTGGATCTCCCGAGTTCTGTTCACTGCCACGCCAGCCCCACGAAAAGACCATCCACACCCTGGTCAGCCACCACAACATCGAGCAAACCAGCAAAAACAAAACTCTACAAGCTTATAGTTAACCAGTCAGATTTATGTATCAATAAATTCTCAATTCACAAGATGCCAATACAATAATTTCAAAACCAATTGATAATGATAAAAGCTGCCCACCTAGATCAGACAAGTTATCCCAATTATTCTGTCCTTTATTTTATCATATCTACCTATAGCTATTTAAAGCCACGCTGGTTCAAGATCTTCTTCCTGTCTGTACTCCATCTTGCTTTTTTTCTCCCCTCTCTCTTGAGATGCTCTCTGTCTTTGCAACTCTTTACTCTGCCTCCCTTTTCCCTGTCCAATCACAGGCCTCCTGCGGCACTAATACTTTAATGTAATTGGACAGGGGAAATCCTGTCACATATCTTAAAAATCTTTTCAGATACTTATGATATTTTTTGATACAGACCTGAAGCTTCAAAGATGGCAGCATTTCCAAGTACAGGGGGCATATGGAATATGGAGCCATGTGAAAGAATGTTGACATAAACATGGAGTCTAAAACCATGTGATAGACTAATAACAACGCCCTCCCCCGCCCCCATTAAACAGCATTGTATATTCATCTTTATCCATGCATAATTTTATAATATTAAGAAAAATCCAGGTAGAAAAGATTGGTTTGCTGCAGTGTGCATATATTCCAAATGCTGGCATACTCCACACAGCTACACGACGATCACGTCCAGTAATATCACAGCTGAATTTCTCTGGAAAGTCTCAAGAGTAGGAAACTCTAGAGTGGCAAGTATATTTTCTAAAAATCTGACTTTAAACTATTATCACATATTTTATCACTGGCAAAGAGTTTTGTTAGTGCCTTGTTTGTAGTGTCAGTCTGAGGATTGAACCCAGAGCCTAGTACCGCTGCCCTTATTTTATGCTCAGCCCCCTTGATATTTTTGGGGAAGGGCCTGCTAAGTACCTTTGGTGTTTTTCTATAATTTATCATTTTCTATACTTCTTAGTCACTTGACATACAATTTATTTTACAAAATACAATCCACACTTAGCATGTAACTTTTTCTTTTAATAGCTTTTTCTCAAAATCACCATTGCCTATTCAATTTGCAGCAGAATGGCTTCATGCCTAATGTTTGGAACTAAACCAATGTACTCAAAGGTGCAGGTGTTGAAAGTATATTTTTAGTTGTTACATTTTTTTTGAGAATTTAATATAAGAGTGATATCATCATCTCCTCTCTGTTTTCTTTGAAATTCCCTTCTGTCTAGCTTTTTCAACTTCATTGCTTTTTATTCCTCACTTATTATTGTTACATGTATTTTGTATATTGTTACATGCACACATATAAACATATTTGCATTCATAAACACCACCTGCTATATATATACCCATACGTGTGTGTGTGTGTGTGTGTGTGTGTGTGTGTTCAGAACAGACTAATTGGGATTGAGCGATCAGGGAGTTCATGGCTGAAGAAGACTGTCTCAGGAACCATCAATTGCTTGCCTTCGTCAATGGGGTGGGGCTTTGTGAGATCTTTCCTGTCCATATTGGAATATCAGTTGTTGAAGTTACCTTTCATGTATTGTTCATAGAAATATGTTGTTGAGATATCATGGATGGCTTCGTGGTAGATAGAAGATCCTATCTCTTAGCAGATATCCTGGTCTTCTGGCCCTTCCAAGTTTTCTGACTTCTCTTCTGGGATGCCCTCTGAGCCTTTGGTATGGAGATTATGTTGTACATGTAATAACTATGGAAGACCGCTCCACAGGCAGGTGTCCGCTATATTCTAACATGGTGTGGCTTTCTGTAAAGCTCTCTATCTTCTGCACAAAGAGAAGTCCTTGATGAGGGATGAGATCTACATATATATCAACTGGGATCATGTTCTATTTCTCTGCTATCAGGAAATAGGTGTTTATTGCTCGGATATCAGAGAGTCTGGCAGTCTGCATTTATAACAGCAGTCCTAGAAAGACATACATATTTGTACCCAGGTGATATGTACAGAATGTTTACCAGTTCATCATATGTAACAGAAAGACACAGGTGAAATTCAGATATCTTTGCGCTGAGGATTGCTGTCTTCTTATGGTTGTCTTGGCTTAGGAACCTATAATGGTAGATGGATAGGAAGAAAACAAATGATTACAGTCATCTGATGGCCCTTTTAACTCATGCTTCCATGGTGTGTTGTCTTTTTTACTATATACATGCATATTTAATACATCTCACAAAAAGTTGGTACTAAGTATATGTTTAATGCCTTAGCTACTTCTATTAGTAAGTTTAGAAAAATATGCAGAACAAGGGTCAGGGAGATAGCTTCTTGAATGAAGGTACTTGCTACCAAGTGTGATGACTTCCTTGTGACCCTGGGATCTTCCATGGTGGAAGGAAAAAACATACTCCTTCAAGTTGTCCTCTCAATTCGTAAATCCATGCTGTGATATAAGGCATCCTCAAACCACTTTCTAAAATATTTTTTTAAAATAAAAAATAATGTACAAAACTCAAACACCCAGAGAATACCGAAGGATAAGGTGTTTGAATCCTTTGCAACTTCAAAATTTTAAAACCGGTTTCTAGTTTTGATATTGACACAAAAAAATTATGTTAGACTTGTTCTGATGATTGTTTCGTACATAATTACCAAGAATCAGCCAAATTTCCTATCTTTTGTCCCTGCTAAATCTCGGCAGAAGTGCACTCTCGGTGAATTAAATGGGGAAATGGGAAGAATCTCATCTAAGAAGCTGTGTGCAAACATGCTGTCTCAATGTTTTTGCTTTCCTTTTGATTTCCAATCTGTGCACTCTCTTCTTTCATGCCTATCAAGTGCTGCAGATTCTTGCAGTTTGTATTGTTCTGAGCACAATCTCTTATCTTCATAAAGTAGGCTGTGTTTTTGTTTTCTTTAGTGGGAAATAGCTTTAAGATTAATCTAAACATTTATTTCAAAAAGATACCTGTTAAAAGTTACCTGTTATTTTCAGTGAGGTTACCTTTAATGTCTTTAGACAATGGTGTGTGTGTGTGTGTGTGTGTGTGTGTGTGTGTTCACATGTGCCAATGCCTTTGTGGGTGTTTGTGTGTGTGTCTCTGCTTAAGTCTTATAAACTCCAACATATAAATCATTATCATAAATATGCCTATACCTTTGATGGCTGAAAGTTAGATGTAGGATTCTCAGTGTACTTTTCATAGATATATCACTTTGTTTGTACATTTTATCTAAAAGCATTTTCCTTAATTTATTTCGGTTTTTGTATCCTCACAATTGTGTGTTTTATAAGTACACGTAGAAATAATTTTACTTTTTATGAAAAGCATTAATACAGAAATGTCATTATCAAGCATTCAGTGGTTAGAAATAATAAGTATTGGAAGAACTGGTTAAAATCACGGTCTCCAGGCTCGTAGTCATTGGCAACTATCTTAACCTTTTGTTGGTTTTGCAAAGGAAGTGAGATGGGTCTGTAATTGGACTTGCATGTTTACATTATCAACAGTTTAGAAAAATAGACACATTATTTCTCTTTTACAGTCCATTTTTTCATGGAAGGCATTTTCTAATAATTCTAAAGTTGAGGAAAATGAAATTAGTAAATTTCCAATTTTTAAAAAATTATATGTATGCTGTGAAGTTTTTGTTCATTTTCTGAACCCTGTTTTCATTTTAGTTAAGCCACACAAAGGAGTTTACTTTCATAATGATTGACACACTGTGTTATAATGTGAAACTTGCATAATCACATGCAATTTTTAAATTAAAAGTTGCCCATAAATACCTAAGAACACACAACTGGGAAGATACACATAGGTAGCAATCAGATTTCAGGATTTCTTAAGATTTTTAAGTTGATCCAGTTAATCAACTTTGGTTTTAGCCTTTACACCAACTATTTACTGCATATATGATTATAAAGCATTGAAAATGCTTCCTATATAAAAAATGATAGAGAAATTTTAATTGCTATTGAAAAGAAAAGCAATGTTTATTGTATTATGAATATGTTGATACAGATATTTCTAGAGATAAATTAGTCACTAATAAGATCTTAGACATAAAGATTTTTCTCAATGATTGTGCCTCTCAATAATATCCAAATGTCTGATACTGTTTTTCCTTGAGTGGAGCCGAGTGGACACTTACACGCAAGTAAATCCTCTCTCTGGGCTTTAAATCTGTCACGAGAAATTAGGAGCTATTGAAGAAGTTTGATGAGGTTAGTTGCATTTAAAAATTCCACACAACAAAAGCTACTAATAAACAATTTTAGAATACATTCTTAAAAACTTAAACTTGGAATTCCTGTGACAGGCAGAGGGTCATTGTCTATAAAATAAATAATTCATAAGAAAACTGAGAAGACAGAAACTGATAGCTCAGGAGAGAAATAGGGAAGATATATGATTTTTAAATTCACAATATAGTCAGCATGAATGGCTGTTACATATAGATAGTGAGCAGTGAATTATGAAATAAAACACATGCAAACCAACCCAAACTTTCACCCCTTTAAATTACGAAAGTGCATATCCTTAATGTCACTATTCTAGTCTCTAAGGATAAAATCAGCCATCACATTTTGGGATGTAACAAGTTCTGTGCAGTGGAAATCGGAGATGATTAGCTGAATCGTGACCTATATAACTTTTGATCTGGGAGTTTCACATCATGGAAATGCTTCCTGTATTGAAAAGCTGGAAACGAGTTGAGAATGAGGTCCCTGAGCCAAGCACTATTGCTAAGGGAAACGGATTTCAGTATCCTGGTGTTTGTCAGGAGGTACTGATTTAAGGGAGAGTGCTGTGGTGCATATCATTGCTCTAACAGTAATATGTCTATATGCATTACCATTAAGAAAAAACAAATATCAGTGAGTACATATTGTGCGAGTTCCTTTGTGATTGGGTTACCTCACTCAGGATGATACCCTCCAGGTCCATCCATTTGCCTAGGAATTTCATAAATTCATTTTTTTAATAGCTGAGTAGTATTCCATTGTGTAAATATACCAAATTTTCTGTATTCATTCCTCTGTTGAGGGGCATCTGGGTTCTTTCCAGCTTCTGGCTATTATAAATAAGGCTGCTATGAACATAGTGGAGCATGTGTTCTTCTTGGAACTGCAACCCTATAGGTGAAACAACAATATGAACTAACCAGTACCCCGGAGCTCTTGACTCTAGCTGCATATGTATCAAAAGATGGCCTAGTCGGCCATCAGTGGAAAGAGAGGCCCATTGGACTTGCATACTTTATATGCCCCAGTACAGGGGAACGCCAGGGCCAAAAAGGGAGAGTGGGTGGGTAGGGGATTGGGGGGGTGGGTATGGGGGACCTTTGGGATAGCATTGAAAATGTAAAAGGGAAAATACCTAATAAAAAAAAAGACACAAGGTGGCAGCAGCCTCAGGGTTCTCATGGTTACTCTGCCCTGGGTTTGTGATACTGTACAGAGCTTTTCCATCACTGAATAGTGGAAGGAACATGAAGCTGAGAATCACAGAGCCTGACTTTACACCAACCATCCTATAACTGGCTGGAAAGCCCAATGGCTTGATGAGTCTCCATTTCTGTGACTACTGAATGAGAGCAGAAAATAGTTTTCCCATGCCTTTTCAAAGGACAGTTGTCAGAGTAAAAGCCAAGAAATTCCAGTGGTTTGTAATGTAAGTATTTATTTCCCAACCACACTGGAAGTCTCACATCAGCAGTGTTTGGATCCATTACTAATGTGTATGTACCTCAGAAAAGATGGAACAAGTTAAACTCATCTTTAGAAACCCCCAAATATAAATAACGTTTCAATTCTGAAAAAAAAAGAAAAAACAAATATATTGAAAAGGGAGGCATATTATATAATAATCATGTAGAAAATGGAAAAGCAACACTCAGATAAAGGCACTCACTCTTTATATATAAATTGTAGACATGTTTAGATAGATAGATAAAGCCTAGCTTTTTAATAATATTTACATGGAAACCAATGTGTTTTCATTCTGCATGTACTGGAGAAAGTATTTCTAGAGATATGTGCAGGAAATTGATAGTAGTTGCTGCCTCCAGGGCTGGGGGGGGGGGAGTCAGAGTGGATGGAGATAAGGCTGGGAAGTTGACTTTTCTCTCTGCACTTTACAAAGCTTAGAGTTTGAATAATGTGAATATATTACTAAGCCCAAGAGTCAATGAAATCTATATTTAAAATGCAATTGTGCAACATCTTAATATGACTGCCCATAGTAATTTATTTTGGGTAATATTTGGCAAGGGAGTTTGTATCAAACATAGGCAAATGTATTAGAATTACAGATTACTAGTTTTGTTTTTATTGCTTTAAAAAAATTTTTTTTTCTGGTATCATTATATGAAGAAAGATAGTGGCACACATGATGATATTTCTTTACATACATATGTGGTCCTTCTCACCCCTTCTTGTTTTATTTGATTTATTAAGCAAATCTGAAATAGTATTTAAATGTGTGAGAAATGTTTCTCCTAAAATGTTTCATGTGGGAATTTTCATGTTTACCATGTCGTTAATAGGCACTTAAGGTTGGCATCTTATGAGGTGTTGACAGAGAGGTCCTGTGGATCTAGTCTCAGGAACTCTTTCATGTGGATGACCAAGCTTTGCCTTTCTATCATGTATATGTCATCTTGCTTAATATACATATGACCTACCTTTACTCTCACTTGGGTGTATTAGAGATGTTCTCCCAAAACCATGAAAGTAGCTACGTACTTACATCTCTCAAAACATGACTTTGTCCTCTTATTTCACCTAAAATTTTAACCAACTTACTTTTTATTCCATAACTACCTGGTGACTTGTTACCTTAAAAGAACCATTGTACACAGTGTTTTGGGGTCAGGCTCCTCATACCTCTTCCATGGGACTTTGTTGTCATAACATGAGCAAGTGTTCCTAGACAGGAAGCAGGTGCTATTTAGTGACTTGTGTCTCTATTGTGACATATGCAAAGGCATATGCCTTTCTACCATTATCCATACGGTCATATGTCTAGAGTCTACTCAGAGTCAAAGGGCGAAAATAGAACCCATTTCTAGATGGGTAGTGAACCAATTAATTTGTGGCTGATCTGTTTCTATGAAAGCACTTGAACAATGTCCTAAGAATGTACTTGAAAGTATTTTTTCAGTCTCAACATTTTGGTGAAAGCCAGCAGTGTTCATTTCTTCTTAGCCATTGACTTCACTTCTGCATTGAGGTCATGGGACTTCATGTTGCTTGAGAAGAAGCAGTTCTAAGGAAGGGACTGTGTTGGCTTAGTTGACTCTCCTGCCACTGTTTATCAAAGCAGACCCTGTAGCCTTCACTTTAATCAAATTAGGCTTATCCTTTCTTCCATAAATCCCTAGGAGTGTAACTCTTGGTCATTGTTCATGGCGTCTCTAGCATCCACATATCCTTAGGAAACCTGGGGAAGCTCTATCATTACGGGTTGAGAGTTCATTATCCAAAATGCTTGCCACTAAAGGAGCTTCCTACTTCATTTTGGGTGCTAGGCATACTTGCATAGCTTCTATGCAAGGTCTACCACCCATTAACATATCAAAACTGTCTCAAGTCAAAGGCTATGTGAACATCTTTTACACTCAGGGTTTAATATTTGGAACATATTTATTTTTATACTTAGCCTATCCAATGTGTATTAACAGCACAGGATTAATGAGAGATGGGATTTTGCTTCATTTCTTCAGTTTTCTTTCCTCTGAAAGAGTCCCCCATACAATAACTGACACTTGCCAGCCTGACAGTGCCACCAGGAAGAATCTCCAGGAAGTGACTGCATCATCAAGGAAGTGCCTGGATTGTGAGCTTGTTTAAGTTGCAAACTAACTAGCCCTTTCTGGTTGGCTCCCTACCTCTTGTGCCATATGGACAGCATGCATTGGCATACATTTTATTGCAAGGTGTTGGGAACAAAAAAATTTGGGGGTGGTGAGACCCTGTGGAAGGGGAGGATATTGCCCATATCCAGCCAGAGTTCCTGTGCTCTGGGCAGGCAGACACAGGCATAGTGGAGGGGTGGGGGGGGCTATGTCTGCCAGACATTTCCACTCAGCCCTAGGTGGGCATCTGACCCACTTGGCAGAAGGGGCAGCCTCCGACCTGGGGGCCGCAGGGCCACACCCTTTAACCCCATGGGAATGGGAGAGAGGGATAAGGGAAGAGGTTCCCAACACTGACCAGAGTGTACAGCAGATCTTGATGGAGCAGTGACTCTCTGTGGTTTAAGAGCTTTATTATAGAAATGCAGGTGGAAAGAGAGAAGGGAGAGGGGGAGCTAGAGAGAAAGAGAATAAGAGGGAGAGAGAGGAGAGGTGGAGAGGAGAGGAGAGGAGAGGAGAGGAGAGGAGAGGAGAGGAGAGGAGAGGAGAGGAGAGGAGAGGAAAGGAGAGGAGAGGAGAGCAGGGGAGAGCAGGGGAGAGCAGGGCAGAGCAGGGGAGAGCAGGGGAAAGGAGGGGAGGGGAGGGGAGGGGAGGGGAGAGGAGAGGAGAGGAGAGGAGAGGAGAGGAGAGGAGAGGAGAGGAGAGCAGAGGAAAGCAAAGGAGAGGAGAGGAGAGGACAAAGAGAAAGGAGAGAGGAGAGAAGACAAAGAGAGGGAAGAGAGAGGATGAGACAAGAGCGAGAAGTGAGAGAGTGAGGTGGGGGCTGAACCCCCCTTTTATGGTCTTCACTGTTCTAGGTAACTGGGGAGGAATTTAGCCTGAAGGTCAGAAGCTTAGGCCACTGTCTATGTGACTACTGACCATGCTTCTCTTGCCGGGGCTGTGGGGGGTGGTAACTTAGGCAGTGGCCAGAGTTCCAGGAGCATGAGGGAACACCTACAGTGTCATGTAGGTGAATTATCACCACCGAGGTTCAGACCTCAACTGGATTGGGGACCAACCTGCAATTCCCCACAGCAGGGTACTTAAGAAGTGAAGACTAGGCTCTCACCATGCAAGGAAGGCACCTAAGGCTCCTGGATTATGGATGGCTAGCACTGTGTTAAGAGACAAGGTGTCCTCTTTATGTCTTATCTGGTCATAGGTGTTTTATTAACTTCTGGCACAATGCACTGAGGCCTGCCCAGTCAACAGTGCATGAGGCTAGCTCTGCAACTTGCTGGTTCTTATTTCTAAGCACAAGGAGCTTTGGGAATAGGATGTGCACTGAGTGTGCTACCTATGCAAATGAATAATGATTACAGGGTCTCTTCTTAAACTCCTGTGAGTACTGCCAACTCCATTCTGTCCTGCAGTGACTACCTCTGCTTTGAGGCTTGTTAGTTTATGCCTAGTGCACCCATGGCCTCCTGCTGGAGATTTTGGGTCTTTCTTCTAATCCATTTTTCACATTACAGCTGAAAGATGACTACCTTAAAGTGAAAAATAAAATCTGACGATGTGATTTTCCTGTGAAGTTTCTTTAATTAGTGGGACCATCACTACCAGGCTGCATACCAGGGATCCCATGGAGATCCAAGGGGCTCTGGCCTGGCTGGAGCAGCCAAAGAGTCGCAGCTCTCTGTGAGGCTGTCACTGTCCCAGAGTTGGTGGCACGTGACAGGTGGCAGGCCCCAGTGGGCCAATCTGAGCCAAGGTCTGTGCTACCAAGCAGGATGTGGCTGTGATAGGCTCTAGCACCCAACTTTTTGGGCCGGGACAAGGACCGGCAACAAAGGCTTCAGGAGAGAATTTTCTTCCCTGGAGTGTTACAGGTTAATAAGACAAGCACTCTCTGATGATCTTCAGCAAATTAACTCCTGAACTTTATTCCTTGTGGATAGGACCTTATAAACATTTTGGGGTGGGGTGGGGTGGTATCTAAAAGCAGATGCTTTCTATTGGCTTGGTCTGAGATGTTCGGGATGGCTTCTCTGCATGTGAAAGGACTTCAGGTGTTGTCCCTCTGTGACTGAATGTCACAGTCCTCTCAATGGGGTTTCATGGTCATATGTTCCAGGACAGGAACCTGGTCAGGAGTACATTTAAGCACCTACTATTCTCAATTATGAGAATTGCTAGAGTCCCAGAATCTGTTCAACTTTACCAGGTTTACGGTCTGGTAGCATGGTTCACTGCCCCACATGTTACCAGCTGAGTAAAATCACACAGCAAACATCTCTGTACAGGGTGGCTGTTGTTTGTTCTAGCCTTTTTTTTTTTTAACCTTCTCTATCTTCACTTATGCTGTTTCAACTATGTCCCCTAACTTTATTTCCATAATATACTTAGATTATTTTCATTTTTCTTCATGTATTTGTTCATTACATACTGTCTGGCTTCATAAGTCTCCCCTCCCCTCTTTACAATTAAGTTTATTTGGGGTGTGTGTGTGTGTGTGCATGTGTTTATGTGTGCATGCATGTGAGTGTACATGCGTGTGTATATGTGTGTATGTACACTCATATATGCCATGGCAAACTTACAGATATCAGAGGAAAACTTGTAGGAATTTCTTTTCTCCTCCCACCATGTTAGTCATAGAGATCAAACTTGGATTTTCCGGCTTTGTAGCAGTTGCCTGTTCCCATTTCTCCATCTCTCCTACCCTTTTAACAACTACTACACAACTACTGCTGCTACTGCTGCTACTGCTGTTGCTTCTTCTTCTTCTTCGCCTCCTCCAACTCCTCCTCCTCCTCCTCTTCCTGGTCCTCCTCCTTTTTCTTTTTCTTGTTTTGATTTTTGATTTTTTGGTTTTTTGTTTGTTTTGTTTTGTTTTTCAAGAAAGAGCTTCTCTGTATAGGCCTGGTTGTCCTGGAATTCATTCTGGCATCCAGATTGGCCTTGAGCTTAGCTATCCTACCTACCCCCACCTCCTAAGTGGATCCACCACTACCACCCAGTCCCTTTTAACTTCTTTAACTCGTGCTGCTTTCTAGGTTTCATTATGACGAAGAATTCCTTCCAGGGTCTGCCCTTGGACTTACCATGGTTTCCCAGGCACTTTTATGCACCCTTTCTCACCATCATCTTCCCTTCTTAGTAAATGTTCCTGGATATTGCTGTGTTAGGCTTGCCTTTTCTTAGACTGGAACCATAAGGAAGAGAGGCTAGGTTGTGTATTGCACAGCCTCTTTCTAAAACAGTGCTTGGTGCTTCCCAAGTGTTGGAAGATCACTAGATGAATTAAGACCGTTAATAAGCAATTCACCTTAGCTAATGATTCTTTGACTCAAGCAGTTTCACCTGGTTTCATTGACAACTTGTAAACAACAAACAGGAACTTGCTTCTTCCTCTTTATTTCCTCCCTTCCATTGCTTTTTACCATCGTAGTAATCATATATTCTAGCAAACAAGGGTTCAACGTGAGCAGCTCTAGATAAACATTACTATAATTTATAACAGCATCTTTTCATATTTTTATCTCTAATGGAATAGAAGATAGGTCTTTCAACTCTATGTTTTGTGTACTAACTCAAGAGTTTTAGAGCAAGTGTCTTACATGTTTAAATCACAGTCTAATGCCTATCCTGTACCTTAAGAAATTTTATACCAAGAATTCTTGAGGTGTAAACATAGTCATTTCAGCTGTTTAGAAAACTCTAACAGATAGATCACCTTCAAAGGCTGCTTGGGCAACGTGTTGAGAATTGATATTAAAAATGTAAAAGGAGGTTCTTCTAAAGTGGCTTAGTTGGATGAATGCTTGCCAAACATGCATGGAGATTTGGATTTGGTCCCCAGAAATTGTGTAAAATGTCAAGCCTAGTGGTGCTTGCTTGTACTGCCAGCTCTGTGGTGGCAAAGACAGGCAGAGCTTGTAAGGTCATTGGCCACCCAGAATCAGTAAATCTCAGTTTCATTTGAAAGTCCCTGTGGTGGAGTGAATGAGAATAGCTCCCAGAGGCTCATATATTGTGCTGGTTGTTCCATAGTGGGCAGAACTATTTGGGACAGTTCTGCGGTTTTAGAACCCAATACCATACTAGTGGAGCATACCATTTTATCCCTCTTTGCCTGCCTCCAACTTTCAGATACAGTGTAGCCTCTCAGCTACTTTTCTAAGTGCCATGGCATTGCATGGGTGCTGCCATACTCTCTACCATGATGGCCATGGGCTCACCATCAGAAATAGTTAGCAAGACCCCAACTGAATTTTTGTTTAATAAGCTCCCTTGGTCATAGTGACTCTTCATAGCAGTATAAAAGTAACTAAGACAATCCCCTGTTTCAATAAAACAAGGAGGATGGTTCTTAAGAATAACATCAGTGGTTGTCTCCTGGTACATACACATGTACACAAACACATAAGCAGAATTTCTACTATCCTCACTCACCCCACAGAACAGAAAGACACAGACAGAGGGAGACAGAGACAGACACATACACAAACACAGAGTCCCAGACAGACAAGAGAACAACGGTTATAGTTTATGGTAGAATATTCGCTTAGGATGTACAAAGCCCTAAGTGTACAATACTTAGGGAAATAGTGAGGAAATAGTACCATTACCCTTGCCCATCTCTCTCTTACCTTCTCTTCTATGAAATGTTCTTCTATTTGCATTACTATGCCCACTGCTAGCCATTCATGCTTCTCTGTTATAAAATTATAGGGGCTGGTACAAGGGCTATATTGTGGTTTTCTCATGCAGTCAATATTATAGGAAGCTTTTATTAGGTTTAGTGGAACAAATGGTGACTCCATAAATGAACAAAGAATTCAATATTTCATTCATTCATCATATTTAAAATTAGTAGTGTTGTGAATAGATTAAGGACAATTGGAAAATTTCCCTACAGAGAATAAGTCTCCCAAAGAAGTAATTGGGTGGCTGTATCTATTTCAATATGTGTTCCAACCACTGGTATGAATTCAGTAATATTTGTATCTTTAAAGACTCAGGTTGCAACTACTTATGGTATATGGTTTAAAGTAGCCTACTGTATGTGTTGAATATAGATAATTTTTCATAATCTTTCAGCTGACATTCTGGTTTTTTGTCTTGTTTTGTTTTGTTTGACACATGGGCTTCCCATGTGGCTCAACCAGCTCAAACTTATAATCCCTTTGTGTCAGCCTCGGAGAGCTAGGATTACAGGCATGCGCTGTCATTTTTGGCTTGTTATACATTCTCGTTTAGCAAAAGTCTGAGCCTTGCGGTTTCATTGACATTTTTTTTTGCATGTGAACTTTCAAATCTCTTAAGACAAAAATCCTTTACAAAACCCTAGCTTTCATGTGCTTGCCAAACCAATGATGAGAACTGTTTACCTCCTAGAATATAAATCTTATCACGTGTGTCTATATTTGTGGATAGTTACAGCATGATTGAAGTCTCTGTGGGAACTGTGGATTTCGTGTCAGCCACTTGTGAAAACACTATGATTCCTTGGCATGTGACAAATTTTGGCTAATTTAATGTCCTGGTTGCTAAAGATAGTTCATGGTGATTAAAATATGTAATTGCATCTAAATTATGAGCATAAATTATCATGGCATTGTAAAAGCTTGAGTGTTAGGGCTGACAGAGGCTTCCTGTCCATTATCTGGCTCATAGCCATTTCCATTTTTTTCCCTTGAATTAATAGAAATTATTTTACTTAGTGTGAAAAATCAAATAATGATATGCTAGGAGTGTGGTCTGTCCTAGAGGGTGTTTTCATGTCCCCATGCTGTGAACAGTCTCCCTTTCTATCCTGGCTGCTTTTGTCTGAAGCCATTATATCCCCTCCAGATGGGTGCATGGATTTTGCCATCCCCCACCATCCTTCCTAGTTTTTAGGTCAACTTGGTATAGTATAGAGTCATTGAGAGGAGGGAACTGCAACTGAGAAAAAAAAAATGAAACCCTAAAAATCATCCTGTAGGCAAGTCTGCTGTGTATTTCCTAATTAGTGATCGGTGTGGGAGGACTTAGTTCATTTTTGGTGGGGACACCCCAGGGTATTTGTACTAGGTGCTATTTGAAAGAAGGCTGAGCAAGTCATTGGGTGCAAACCACCAAACAGCACTCCTCCATGGCCTGTGCGTCAGATCTTGCTTCCAGGTTCTGCCCCGACTTCCTTCAGGAATCGATTGTGATGTGGAAGTGTAAGCCATGCATGCCCTTTCTTCCCCAAGTTGCTTTGGACCATGATGCTTTTAATCACAATAACAGTGACCCTAATTGAGACACCTACCCTCAATGCTGGCTCCCAGTTCTTGTCCTTTGTAAATGTGATTAGCATTTCCAGGATTCTGTGACTTATTGAATTCTTGTAACTCATACGGGGCGGTGTCTTAAGGTGCTTTAATCATAGAATCTCTGTCCTGAACTTTCCCCAGAACATTTCTTTCAAGGTCCTTTTATGGGTTCATAGAATGCAGGTCATTGAAGACATGGAGCCTGACCTTGAGCTTATATAGCCACTGATAGACTTGGCATGAAGCTCAGCGTATCTATTGCTATGCGTAATGCGCTATAGAATTCTAAGATCGGTCTTGTTGAGAGTTCTGTGGATGAGTTACATTCATTACTTGGTAAGAAAATTGCCTTCTCTGTTCCATGTGTCTGAATCTCCACTGTCGCTGTGTGACAAGTCAAGTGTGTGCATGTCTGAATTTCATCGGTTAATTTCTGCTCAGCGAGTACAAATTTTATGAGCCTGGAGGACTGTGTGGACATGGTGGGAGATGCAAACACTCCCTGTATTCATTTGAATATGTAGTCAAGAGCTGACATGAAATTGGAAATATGTTCCTTAAAAATATTCAAGCTCCAGCTTGGGCTACTCAAGTACCCGGTTTAAAACACCTACTGTGTTTGCTGCTAGGTCTTCCAGATGGGAAAAACCATGCTTGATTGAAAGACCATGGCAGAATTGCTTTTATTTTACATAGTTCTATCTTTACTCAACTTGTTTTTAAAACGGTTTTTAAAATATAGACCCTCAAACATAAGAAACATATTGAGGAAAAGAACATTTTTCAAGGATGGAAAATAAATTTAATGGATGACAGGCTATCTGCAGGCTAGCTTGTCTGTGAGGATTGTGATAACGGTTTGTGTTGAGGCAGGATTTGATAGGTGATTGCAAATACTAAGTAAGGTTTAATGTTCCATGACTCAAAGAACAGCATTTTAATCCAGGACATAGGGGACAGAGTTTTCATTGGGCTCTGCCTCAGGATATTCTCTTTCCTATCTGTTATAAAGAAGTGAGGAGTGGACATTATCTTTTCAGAATGACGGGGTTCATCATGACATTTTCCTATATGCATATAACAAATTCTGATTGTATCTATGTTGTTCACCTTCTCTTAACTTCATTATCTCTTCTATTCATCTACTCCCGCCCCTCAGGTTGTCTCACTTTGCTCTTAGGTCTGTCTTTAAAATGTAAACATTGTATTTGCACAAAAATGTGTTATTGGCCTTTTTAAGTTTGCCTTTCTAGGTTTTACATGATCTATTATCCCATCCATTTTCCTGGAAATGATATAGCCTTGTTCTGTTTTATAGCTAAATAAAACTTCAGTGTGTGTATGTACCATATAATCTATTGTTTACTGATGTGTATCTGGGCTATTGTGTGTTTATTGTGTGACTGTTGTGTGTCTTGGCCATTGTGAAAAGCAGTGCAATGAACTTAGATGTGCTTTTTTTTTTTTTTTTTTTGAACTAGAGTGATGGAAGTGTATACTCAGGATTAGTATAGACTTACTTCATAGCATCTTCTTCCTTTCTTTCTTTATTTCTTAGCTTTTGCTAGCCTGAACTGCTCAGCAATCCTTCTCTGTCAGGCTTCCATGTATTAGAATTGCAGGCACAAACAAACCATATCCTGCTTTATGTAGAAATTCTAGTTCTAATATTTTTGAGGAACCTACATTTCCATAGCAGTTGTACCAATGACCAACAAAGCTCATATCAACATTGTTTCTTCTTACTGTCTCTATGTTAGCACCCTCACATCTCTTCTTTCTGTTTCCACCTGTTTAGAAATAGGGATGCCATCTGGAGGAAATCCTAAGCATAGGCATGCAATCTTAGACTGCCCTCGATTCTGATATGGACACTACTCAAGTGAATCAATAGGGTATGTCTCTGAGACTCGGTGTCCTGTACAGAACAACAGACACCAAGGACGAGATACTCAATGAGATGGGACACTCTGCTCAGTATCATCAGGATCTCTTCTGACGACATTGATGGTTTATTGTTGGACCACTTCCTCCCAAGTAGATGCTGATTACTGATGCCATGACAGAGCACTAATAGCCCTGCAGAGATGTGTATGCAGGTGATTGGCTCCTGGCAGGCATAGTCCCTGCAGGATATGCTGTTCTCTAGGAATCACTTGTGTAGTTTTTTTGACATTATTTAGAGCTGTGATTTTTCTAGCTTTGACCAGCAGTGTGAGCCTTAGCATTAGTTCTAATTGGCCATCTGCTTCAGTGAGTATTTTCGTTGTGACAACGGACCTTGAAAGAGTATCATTCTACATAGAATATCTCCTAGTAGGGAGTTAATTAATAACAAATGCTACCAAGGCTGCCTGCTGCCCTTGCACTGAGTAGGTTCCATGTATTTCATACCAAAGGCATATGTTTTGCATTTTGACATCCCTGAATTAGGTGGTGTCCTCCAACTGAAACAATATCGCTGTTTCAGTAGTAAATGAAATCTAATTGCATTTACTTTGTGATATCTTTGATGACGGGAAATAGTATTAATTTTTACCACCAGACATTAAGTCCCAGGTTTCTCTGAACAGTATTCATAGTGGAGGCAAAGTCATAATTAAGTGAGTTCACATGATAGGTAAGGAAGAATTCTGCTACAGACAACCTACTCTAAAGTGTTCACAACTGAGTTAACAGTCATATGCCACCTCCTGTAGTCATTTGTTTGCTCTCTTCACTAGCTAATGAAGTGGTTTTTTGTAGAGTATCCCTTCAGCAAATAGATTTCCTCTTCCTTCCAAGAAGAGCCTCATGTGAAGCGAGGGATGGGCAGGGAGTATCATTTCTGTCAAGCACTTCAGTGGTAGCCTTTTGCATTTCCATATTTAGTCCTTGGTCAGGGACAGCAGTGCTCATCAGGGCAAATGAAGAGCCAGCATTCAGTTCAGTCACTCAAGGAGCCACTCTGACAGTGGGACTAACTAGGGTCAAAGGGATATGTGGCTGTTATTACCTTTTCTTGTTTGAATTATTTTCAGACTGATGTTACAACTATTAAAAGAAAAAAAAAGAATTCCTATAAATGTTTCTTTGGAAATGTCCTACACTAACCATTTAAAAAGATTTATTATGATGTTAACATGTCTGTGTATGTTGAGTGTGTGTGTGTGTGTGTGTGTGTGTGTGTGTGTGCATGATTACAAGTGGCCGTGGAGGCCAGAGGATTTGGATCTCCCAGGAGCTGGGTTTTAAAAGGCTTTAGTGAGCCATCCTGTGTGCGTTATGGGAACTGAACTTCAAGAAGCACTCTTGGCCCTGGGCCACCACTCCAGTTCTACTCTAACATTCTTAAGACTACAGCTGTTTCCAAAAAGTTTTCACAGCAACTGTGACATAACTAGTTTTGTATTCAGTGATGAGCACTCTCGCACTCTCTTTTTGTAGCAGGTCAGAGCATATGTATTTTTGCACTGTTAGCTATAAGAGCTTTATAATTATCATTTGTTGCACTGCCTTATAGTGTAGGAAATGCTGTTGAAGATACTTAAATGGATGTTAATAACTGGGTCTCAGGGGGCTGATCAGCTGGCCTGAATTTATCAAACAATGATACCAACAATCCTTATTTATATGGTTGGCAAGTTGGGCCACTCATGCTATTTCTCTGGCCTATAGCCCCATCCCTAATCACATGCTAAATACTCTTGTCATGTGTTCTTAATATGTAATTTGTGACATTTTCTCAAAAGTTCAAAATTATGTCCTCCTGCTATTTAGTAGGCTGTCAGTTCGGGCACTTCTGACATTGCTTCATGGGTGCCTTTAAACTGCATTTTCATTAAGCACAGAGCGGGGGGTACAAAGCATCATGACCTGCTTTGTGTATTAGGAATTGCATTATGACTCCCGTTACATATGTAGCAGAGAACTGCCTCATCTGGCATCAGTGGGACGGGGAGGTGCTTGGTCTTGTGGAGGCTCAATGCCCCAGGGTAGGGGGATGCTAGAGTGGTAAGGAGGGAGTAGGTAGGTGGGTGAGGGAGCACCCTCTTAGTGGCAAAGGGAATGGGGATGGGGTGGGAGTTCACAGAGGAGAGACTGGGAAGGGGGATAACATTTGAAATATAAACAAATAAAGTGATTAATAATGAAAAAGTAAGTGCATTATGGATGTGCCTATGTGTGTATGTCATCTGACTTGCTTTTGTACTGTAAGTTTATTCTTCCATGTGTAACTGAACCATTACCTTCCCTTTGTAACTATCCTATGGTGAGGTTTTCTGAGCAGACACACACAGGATTCTTTCATATGTTCTCAGGATGCTTTCGCATCCTTCCATGATTCTTCCCTGAACCTCACTACTGTGGCTGGTGCCAAATGATCACGTCTTAGCTTCTCTCTTTCTTCACAGTTATGATCAGGAAATTCCTGCTCCCGTTCCTTGTTTATTTCAATGAATCTGAACTCATAGATCCTGATTTTATACTTTGAGTTAAATTCTGCTGTCAGTATATTTCTCACTTCTCAATATCATCTCATCGTTGGCTCTCGCTGTGTTTCCTTGAATGTTTTCGTCATGTTTATAATCTCTTCCCACAACTGATACCAGCACCAGATATGCCTGGCTTATCTTTTGCTTTCTGTTCCCTGGCCTTGAAATTAGGGCATTTTACCATGGAGTCTTCACCCCTTTAATTGTAGAGTAAAGAGTATGTAGAATCCAGGAGCAAAGACACTAAATTTGTTGTTATTACTGGTCTGCTGTTGTTTCAGAACCTGCTAATAAACAAGCCTAGGAAATATCTGTACAAATTTATGCAGAAACCCATGCACACACTGCCTGGTTCTACTTTCTATTCCTGCAAACCCACAGAATCCATAACTTCATAACAACACCTCTCTTTTCTGTTATATCTCATGGGAATCTCTCTCGTTTCTGCTGTGTTTCCATAGGGAAATTGGCTTCTATTATACATATATTTTCTCCGTCGATCAAGGGGCTAAAAAGATGGAACTGAAATTTATGAAAGCTGCCTTATTGTTTGAAGGTAGTTGTTTGTGTATTTAGCCTTCAACCATATATCGTCAATATATTATTACTAAGGCTATCTAAATCAGGTTTTTATCACGTGATAAAACACCTGAGCTTTGCATCCTAAGGAGGAAAGATTGGTTTTCTTTCTAGTCAGTAGTTTTCAGCCCATGATGGCTTTTGTCCAGTGGCCTTATGCCCTATGGCAGGACATTTTCCCCAGCAGGTGCACATCGAGAAGAGGCCTGCATAGTCCAACAGTGGCCAGAGGTGACATGGAAGGGTCTGGTACTCTATTGTCACTTTTGTGAGCATGGCTCCACTAGCAAATACTAACCCCGCTGCCCAAAATGTAGTGCCTTACAGTAGGGTCACAAGCTTACAGCCAAGCTTTAGTCAAGGGCATTTAAAGGGAAGGTAATTTCCAATCTTGATAGGTTATGAGGTTGCCTCCGCATTTGGTGTTGTCAGGATCTTGATTTAAAATACAATGGTTTCATTTTTCAGTGGTTGAAGAGCATCCTCCCAACCTTACTTTAATTAAATATGACCCAAGACTCTAAACACTACTATAGGCCTAAACTCAGAAATGTATGAAGAAGCTATATTCAGAGAAATGTTCCTCCCTGGATCTTTCCTACTGAAACCGCGTTTTTTCTTTTCTTTTCTTTTCTTTTCTTTTCTTTTCTTTTTTTTTTTTTTTCTTCCATGGTTTAAAGCAGACTTAGTATGTTCTTGGAAAGGCTTGCTATGTTTCATTTTATGTAAGTGAGCTGATAAATGATGTTTCTAATTCCTTATGTAGAACTCAAGCCTCCTACATGTGAAACCCATGGTATTCTGTTAAGCTCTGTCCTGGCCCTTAGTGTATTTTTATGTATTATTCTCTCTCTACCAGTAGAAAATGAATGTGCCTAAGTGGTTTTTTTGTACTGCAGCATTGGTGGAAATAGTAACATATGGAAAAAAAAATGTGTCTTTATGGGGGGGGGGGGTTAATTGGCTATTGTTCATCCAAGGGGCGGGGGAATGATATACTATGTAAAGAAGGATAAGAGAAGTCCTCACATGGAGATAATTCCAGCACACTGGTTTGTGGGAACATGAAAGAGTGCATGGCTCTTTGCAGTTTTGGAGAAAGGCTTCAACTGGAGCCTGTAACGTGCCTCTCATGCTCTCCCTACCATCTTTACTGCCTGGCATTCTCTCCATGGAGGGTTGTCAGTTCAGACTCTCAGTCTGCAGGCTCAACCCCATCACTGCAGAAAGTACAGGTGTGGGGGTAGCAAGCTTACACGTTAGAAGTGCAGGTGTGGCTAGACAGAGGAATTGGAACTTCATAGCCAACAATGGCAGGGGCCATTTCTCCAGTTACCAGTCACTGGGAAGCATGGACAAGAATGTCATGGAGCAACTGTAGAATCCTGGTATGTAGAGCTTACAGCTGTCACTTCTTTAGCACAGCTCAGTGTAGGTCTAGCCCATGCCGAGTGAGCATTTCTGGGAAAAACAGACTTGGTGAACAGGTGGCATTGTTGGAATCCAGCTTTCCATGATAATTACTCCATGAAAGAACCTGTGGATTGGGGCAAAGAAACAGCATCAGCTAATAGCAGGATCAAAGTCTCTGGCTTATAATAAACAAAGCAATAATCAAAATGTCAAACCCAATTCCTGCCTTACATTGTTTCTTCAAACTATTAGGAATTTGGATGGAGTGTGAAAGAAAGTGGGAACAGAGCGTGGGCAAAAGTAGACACACTTGGAACTAAATTCTGTTTTAATTAACTAATTACACATTGCCGTTTTCTAAACCTGACATGCAAGTACCAGGGGGCAACCAGGTGCACATTCTTTTCTCAGATTTTTCCTTTCTAGTTGCTCAGAAGAGGTGTTCTGAATTTCTTCCATGTCTCCTGCATTCATGTTTCCTGCATCCCTGTTTTCCTGCATCCCATCTGCATTGGCACATGATCTTGCATTTACACTTTACTTGGATACACTGTTTCCTAAAATTCCCTTAATTATACACACATGCACACATACACACACACACACACACACACACACACACACACACACACATTTGTTAAATTGTTCAATATCTTGGTCTCAACCATGATGTTCTTTACCAGGGCCTTTTCCTCTCAGTCATAAAAATTGGTGAAAAGTTTGTTTTGTATTCATTTTGTCAGTGCATCTAGAATACTCTGCTTTGTGTACCTCTGTATCTCTCTATGTCCTAGTTCTGTGAGAGCTTTGGGATGCAAAGGGTGTGTCTGTCTGTCTATCATCACATATAAGTAGCCCAGTATTAACTACCCACAGTGTATTTGTGAAGTACATTGACTTACCAGCAACTCAATGATTTTGGGTACTAGACAACATGGGTCCCTGGGTCCTCTTTTCCATAGTAATTTCACTCCCTTGAGTATGCTTGGAATTATATTGAAAAAACGATAAAAGAAAAAATGATATGCAACATCATTACCATCATCTTTTAAGATACGTTGTACATTTTTTCGTCATATGACAGACAACTTGATGAAAGGCCTAATTGCCTAATATTACTGGAAATTATTTTCATAGCTCATGTCATAATAGAGATTATTACTGTAGTGTAGTCTTCTTTTGTAGAACTCCAAGTAGGATGAGATTAATAAAATAATTTCAAACGTATAGCTGCTTGACATGCCTGGAGTGGTTATAATTTGGCAAAGTGAGAATTGCGTGCAGATCCCTTGACTTCAGATGGTGCAGCAGTCTGCTACAGATGTCTTCAGACCCATTATGTCTGCCTCAGAGCAGGTTCCAGAGGATTTGGTGGGGAGTGTTTCTAAGAGGTTCACCAAGCCTTTGTCTTCTCCAAGAAATCCACCTTCTAGAGCATAGCCTGTCACTGTCTTTGTCTATTGAACATAGCTTTTGGATTCTCATCCCTGCCTCCCTGGTCTGCTTCTATGTCCTTCCCTTTAGCCTTTCATTTCCTCTAGGATGGAAAGATGAAGAGATGGGGAAGAACATGCAGATCTCAGATGCACCTTGTACCAAATCAGGATGCTTGGTCCTCCCTGGGCTGCCTTGCTGGGGCACCAGTGTTTGCATGTGGGAATGCTCCCTACAGCTTCCTCCCAGGGGACTTATTTGTAATTATTGAAAACATAATTGAACCATTGGACAGGCATATCACAACCTTGGGACATCTAAAATATTTATTTTTTGTTTGCAAATTGGGCTGCAAACAGGAAATATATAAAAGAGTGGTTGGAAACTGAAAATCTTTCATTAATCAGAGACATTCATAAAACAAAACAGGCAGGAAGAGGGAATATTTGATGACACGACTTTCGGGCTGTTTCAGGAGCCTTGAAGACTGCCGCTATAGGCTTGGCTTGGTGTGGCTGTAGCTTGTTCTACCAAATGAGCCAACCCAGTTAATCATTCTGTCATGTGGAGTGGGAATGAACAAAAGGTTGCTTAGTACATAGTCATTGCGGTGCCCTTTGTGTGCTTGCCTCTCCCTGCCTCGTTTGTTTCTCTCCTGTCTCCAAGCCTCTCTTCTCCCTTCCTTTTTAAATTTATTAGCAAGCCGGTTCCTCATAGAGTCTGCCTGTGAGCACAGGTATACTCCTACCTTTGCTTGTATCCGGAGACTGTAAATTATTTAAAAATCCCTTTTTTAAAAGCTAGCATACAAAGGGATAGCTTTTGTTCTAGTTGACTTTCTGCTGTATTTTAGGGGAAAAAAAGGTTTTATTTCTGCTTTTAGTTCCAGGTAAGAGTTAATCACCTCTGGAAGTCAGGGAAGGGCCTCAAGCTAAAAACCTTGGAGGAATGTTTCTCTCCTGCTTGCTCACAGGGTCATGTTCAGCTAGCTTTCTTATACAGTACAGCCCTAGGGATAACTGCCCCCAATCCCCACAAACACAGTAGACTGGCCCCTCTTGCATCAGTGATCAGTCAAGAACATCTCTGTGACCTATAGGAAGTTCTTCAATTGATGTTTCCTCTTCCCGGGAGAGTTTGGGTTATGCTAAGTTGACAATGAAAACCAACCAGCACAAATTTCAGTATGACATTTCCAAACCTATTCAAACCTTCTGATATGCCTCTTTTCCCTACTGCACTCCCATCTCCACTGCCCACCTTTAAAATGTGTGTGTCTGTGCATGTATGTATATATGTATACACACACACACACACACACACATATATATATATATATATATATATACATCTATACTCTCTCACACACTCATATACACACATATACACACATATATACATTTTATATTTGTGTGTATATATACATATATGCATACACACATATAAACATTCATTTAAGTATGTGTGTGCATGTATGTATGTGTGCACAGCACAGAGTACTTCTTGACAACTTGCAAGACTAGGTTCTCTCTTTCCATTATGTCATTTCCAGGCACCACATTCTGATTGACAGGTTTACATACAAGCATCTCTATTATCTGTAAAGCCATCTGTCCAACACTGACCTCTGCCACTTTCTTACAGGTCACCTTCTTTCATCAAGATAGCCTCCCCCCAACTTTCTTTCATGTTAAACATATGCTATAACTGTTTCTTCCCCACACGTTTCCATCTCTTTAAATCTTTTCTGCTTCTCATGGGGGTGCCCATTCCCCTTCTCTCTCTCTTTCTCTCTCTCTCTCTCTCTCTCTCTCTCTCACACACACACACACACACACACACACACACACACACACATACACACACACATACACACACACTCACACACACACACACATGCTCACATGCACATATATGCACAGATACATTCTGTGAATGAGAGACAATATAGCATTTGTATTTTTGACTCTGGCCTATTTTGCTTAGCATAATCACCTTCTGTTGCCTCTATTTCCCTATAAATGTCATAATTTCATTGTCCTCCATGGCTGAGTAAAATTTCTTTGTGTGTAGGTACCACAATTTTTTTCTTTTATCAGTTCTTGTAACAACCCAAAGACATTATGTCCAGTAAGTGACAATACAGACATCTAGTGAGTCAAAAAAAAATGTGACACGATTATAAAAACAGTGTTGTTTGGAGTTAAACCATCACCATGGTGAATGTTCTCTTCAATTAGAGTCGCTGAAGAGAGAGAGCAGAGAACATTTGTATTAGAGCACCTCATTCAGTTTTTGTGTCAACATTTGCAATATGTATTTTATCATTTATCCAGTTTGTTTTAAATGTATTGTAGTTGAACTCTGATAAATTTAGATTTTGCGGAGAACTTCACCCCATGCTCCCTGCTAAAGACAAAAGCCTGCTATTTAAAATTCCATGTATTACACTGCACATGTGAAATTCAATATGAAGTCATTTTATATGAATGTAACATGAATTCAGGTACTTAACATACATGTAGATAATGCCGATACTTATAAGGAATTTTCTAATGTAAAATATACATTACAGTTTTAATGAACTGAGTTTTTTGCCCCATAGTCTAACATTTTTATGTTGAATCCATGACCTCCTAATGGAGTAATGTGTAGGAGTAGTCAGATTTCTGATCTTGAACTACTAATCTCCAGATCTATGACAACATTAATTTTTGAAAGCTACCCATTCTATAGAATCTTTAATATATATGTATTATATAGATAACATTGCAGCTAATACAATTTTATCCAATTTAATTCAATTTTATTGAAGAGTTTGAATGTGAGAATGGCAGTGTTGCTCTTGGCATGCTGTAATAAAATGACCTTGTCTCTCTTTTTTACTTGGCTCCCCTTGTTCCTTTGTTTGCTTTTTGTTTGTTTGGTTGGTTGGTTTGAGATAGAGTTTTGTTATTTAACCATGCTTAACTAGTATTGACTATGTAAGTCAAGGTAGCCCCACACTCATGGCAGTCTTAGTGCTGGGATAACACACATCTTACCATGGTTTGCTAGTCTAAGTTTTTTTTAATTGATTATTTTATTTATTTACATTTCAAATGTTATCTCTATTCTCAGTTTCCCCTCTGTAACTCTCTTATCCTGTACCGCCTTATCCTGCTTCTACGAGGGTGCTCCTCTACCCACCTACACACTCCTGCCTCACCACTCTAGCATCCTTTACACTGGGGCATCAAGCCTCCAGAGGACCAAGGGCCTCCCCTCCCACTGATGCCAGATAAGTCCCTTCAGCTTCTCTAGTCCTTCCTCTAACTCCTCCACTGGGGCCCCTGTGCTTAGTCCGATGGTTGGCTATGAGCATCCGCATCTGTATTGGTCAGGATCTGACAGAGCCTCTCAGGAGACAACTATATCAGGCTCGTGGAAGCAAGCACTTCTTGGCATCTGCAGTAGTGTCTGGGTTTGGTTTCTGCATGTGGGATGGATCTCCAGGTAGGGCAGTCTCAGGATGTGCTTTCCTTCAGTTTCTGCTCTATTCTTTGTCCCTGTATTTACTCTAGACAAGAGCAAATTCTAGGTTAAAAATTTGGAGATGAGGGGGTGGCCCTATACCTTAGTCAAGGGCTCTGCCTAACCTCTGGATATGGTCTCCACAGATTCTTCCTTTATTTTGTGGGGTATTTTAGCTAATGTCATCCCGGTGGAGTCCTCCCAGGCTCTTGCTTTCCTGGCATCTGGGACTTTCTAGTTTAAGCTTTTTTAACAGTTGCAAAGAATTCAGGCTTCATACATTTTGTCTCTGCATTCTCAACCTCAGCACAATGCTGAGAGAAATGAAGAAAAGAAGGGAAATGGATCTATTCTCTGAATTATTTCATTGAAATTAACAAAATGATGCTCTTGTAAACAACCATATTTTGGTGTCTTTGAATTAGATTCTTCTTATAAACCCACATCAAGGACTGTTTTTGCAACGTTGGATGGGAAACTGATGGCGAGAGAGTCTTCTGGCTGATGGTCCTTGTGTGAATGCTTCACACTGGTACCGTGAAGGTCTCAGTTCTTCTCATGTCTTCATTGTCTCCAGTACCTGGTAGTCCTGGAGTGTAGGTTTGGTAGCTGGCTGTGTCCACCCTCAGATGGGTCCGTTAAAGGTTACCTTGTACTTCTGGTTTATTTTCTCTGTGTACAACATCTCCTGAGATTGCACTAAAGATTGGCTGGAATATTGGTAGGTTTTGCCTTTCTGAATACATTTTCTTCTCCATTTTTCTCCAGAGAAGATGATAGCTACAAGACTTATGTGTCCTGAGCTATTGTTTGGTGAAGATTTCATTACAGCTCCTCTCATGCGTTCCCTGTGTCTCAGACCATTTCCTGTGGCTGGAAACTGGATGTGAAAACTGGCAATTTATGAAGCACACTGGTTCATTCAGTACATAGTTCTGGAGGCTCACAAGCTCTTGTCTTTTTAGGGTCTTATGAGGGCTTCATGTCACATCAGTGCATGGTAGAGGTTGCCTGTGAAGGGATGCACAGGTGTTTTTACACTGAGCTTTCTAACGTCCCTTATAAAGATACTGAGGCAATCATAAAGGCCTCCCTCTCAGGACCGCTTTAACAGCAATGATCTTCTGAGCATCTTATGTCTCAGTACCATGTGAAGATAACCTTGAGGATTACATGCCAATGTGAATCTTGGAGAAGACGGAGTCTGAGCAGAGTGCCTTATGTACCATCATGTCAGTGGGATAAGGAAAATGTAGCCTGTCATCCACATGTCAGGTTATGGCTTTCTCTCTTCCATTTTAAGTTCTGTGTTTCCGCCCTTCCTCTAGCCCCCAAATCTGGGGAGTATTAGAAATGACACCCCCTTTCTTCTTTTCTTCATATTTCTTACCACTGCAGGCTAGATTTTCCAGGAACTTTCTATATGTCATTTCCAAGAATCCTAACCTACCTTTGGGGGAAATTACCTTGTCTTATTAAATTATTTCTGGGGTTATCAACCTTGAATCCACTGGACTGTAACTGTAGTGCTATTATAGAACAGGCTGAGTGCCATGTGTTAACTATGGTTACCCATTCCCAAGGAAAGAGTCCAAATAGGAGATGAGAAGAAGGCATGTGTTCTGGGTTCCAGCATATGGCAATGCAAAAGGAAGGGAAAAAAATAAGAGTTTGTAGTGACAGATGGATTTGAACCACATTTGGATTTGTTGAATACTTTTTAATATTTAATTTACAATGAATCTTTAATATAACATTTAACTAAGTCTTCTGTCATATTGCTTTGAAATGTATAAAGTCCTGTCAATGTAATTGTGTCTAGGAGATTTAATGGGAATATTGAGTGCTTAGAATTAAAACTGTTGTTGAAAAGAATGGTAATTCTCTCAAGATTTTTATGGTTCACTTATATTTATTTGTGCTGTTTAGAATGGCTTATATATTTTTAACAGTCTGTCAGCTTTTTTATTTCCTGTTTCCTAGAACAAAATGGAATGAAATAATTAATGTAACTTTTAGCTATGGAAATGAAATGCACATGGCAGCTGCATATGGTACCAGACCTAGCCTGCTGCTGAGGTAAGAAGTTCCAACAGTTAGTCACTGTGCAAACAACCAAGGACCCAGTATGATGGTGGCCACTCTCTTTCCAGAATAGATGAAGTAAACGAGTTTACTAAGTGGGAAATTGGCCTTGATCCTGTCAAGAAACTCAGACCTGGGCTTTGTAGAATTACTTATAATGGACTTCTTCAAACATTTCAAGCCACGTTCATTTTTAATGTAATTTTAAGTGTCAGCTGAGAACATTGCACTGAAGATAGGTTCTTATTTCTCCCCCTCTTGTTTTATGATGGGATGGCTGTCTTCAGCACCATTGCAGTACCTGACTCTAGGAATGAAGACCAGAAAATATGTTGGTGTTCACACTTCTTACTGAGACTTATTATTTCCTGTCCTCACACTTCACAGTAATCTGCATTTTGACATGTGTTGGGCTGACACAATGCTTTTCAAGCATTCAGAAGGGTGAAGGGATTGGTGAAGACATGCAAAACTCCTCAAGGCTTATGGATCAAAGTCAAGTCTTTGTCTAGTCAACACCTGCTGTGGCAGACCATGACAGTGATGGAGGTCTGTGATTCAGTGTTGGTAAGAGAAATTTGATCTGAGCTCTGGTTGTTTATGCCTTCCTAGCTGTCACCACTTGAGAAGTTTCACTGGAAAAGCTATTGGTTCCAGTGTTTATTCTGCTTTGCTCACCTTATTGATGTGTGATTTCTTCATGCATAATCCTCCTATGGGTATTTTGTTGTTTTTAGTTTTACTTGCTTCATTCACTTTGTAGAATGGTATTTTCATAGCAGGGTAATTAGAGTTAAAGTCTTTCTTGATGAGAATCCAAGACTTATGTGGCAATCTAACGTTATCTTCTCCTTGAATCTTTTATCTTAGTTTTGAACTGAGGCTAGCCATTTTATTTTGTTTGTATCTACCATCCTCATCATTTGATAATTACCTGGGAGGACTTACTGATTTGACTCATCATGAGTTTTTGGGACTCTGACCTAGATTAAACATCTGCTTTAGGAATTGCCATAAGGTTGGTTTGTGTACCATGAATTACTCCTTCATATCTGAAACTGAAGCTTTAGTGTATAAACATGAATGAAAACATGGTTATATATACTTGAGATTCTGTAACTTAAGATTTGGAGTCAGGAGTATAATATGTTTCAAAAATGGCTGGTTAGGGAATCGTAGTAAGTTCTAGATGCTATGTAAATTCTATGCTATATATTGAGACCCTGTCTCAAATGATAAAAAAGAATGAAAGTTCAGTTTCTTGAAGGGTCAAACGATGTGACCATTCAGAGTGGTTTGAATGGTGGCCTCATTGGCCAACCTATTGAGTGCCAGCAGCCTAGTTTGTTCAGGGATGATACTTGTTTGATTGACAGTTCATATAAGTAGAATCATTCCTTATGCCCAGTCCACTTCATTCCTACACACTGACTAAGGAGAATAGGATGCCCTGCCTTCTTTCTTCAGTGTCCTCCACAGGTAAAATAAGATAAATTCACCAGGGCTCAGCCCATTCTGCTGGAAGGGCATCTGGTGCCAGTGCTACATCTCAATACAGTTTAGCTTTTTAAACAAATAAGTATGAAGCGAAACAGATTGTGAGTTATTGGTGCCCCACTGCTGGATGACATTACTGCACCATGTGGTGCTTACTGAATGATTTCAGACACACCAGGAGATGTTACCCATGCCACATTCAGTAGAGATTCCCTTTAAAAATACATGTAGCAATAAAACAAGACTTATTTATCCTCCTCTTCTCCTGTCAGACCTATTCACTTAACACAGAGAATAGCTAATAAGTATCACATAATAGGCTGTGTGCTTGTGCACTGGGACATGTGCAAGAACTTGTGAAGGTTTAATTATTGTCTCTGGTGCAATAAAGTAGGCAATTCATGCAGCCAAGGAACCCCTTGTTAGAGCGGGTGACATCATCATTTTGATATCAGTAATGCATTTAGGATTGACTTCACGGGAGAAGCACAGGGAACTGAGACAAGTATCCAAGTCAGCTCTGTGCCGTTGCTCTGAATTTGAAAGTTGAAGCCCTACAGTCTATAAACTCAGGTCTATAAAGTTATCTTCACATTTTTATATGATTTTTATTTTCTGAAATGGATTGCGTCTTAGTCAGGTTTTCTATTCCTGCACAAACATCGTGACCAAGAAGCAAGTTAGGAAGGAAAGGATTTATTCAGCTTACATTTCTACATTGCCTTTCATCACCAAAGGAAGTCAGGACTGGAACTCAAGCAGGGCAGGAAGCAGGAGCTGATGCAGAGGCCATGGAGGGATGTTACTTACTGGCTTGCTTCCCCTAGCTTGCTCAGCTTGCTTTCTTATAGAACTCAAGACTACCAGCCCAGGGATGGCACCACCCACAATGGGTCCTCCCACCCTTGATCACTAATTGAGAAAATGCCTTACAGCTGGATCCCATGGAGGCATTTCCTCAAGGGAGGCTCCTTTCTCTGTGATAACTCCAGCTTGTGTCAAGTTGTCACAAAACCAGCCAGTACAATTGACCCCTTGTCAACTTGTCACAAAAAAACATCACTATTAAGCCTTAACCCTTACTTTCTTATTTATTCATTCCCAAGATCTAAATAACTTTAAAAGTCCCACAGTCTTTACAGATTAAAATTTCAATCCCTTTAAAATATCCAATCTCTTTTAAAATTCCGTCTTTCTACAATTCAAAGTCTCTTTTAACTGTGGGACCCACTAAAGTACTTTCTTCCTTCAAGAGGGAGAAATATCAGGTCACAGTCACAATCAAAATCAAAGTTCAAACTCTATGTCTGGGATCCACTAAAGGTCTTCTGGGCTCCTCTGAAGCTCTCCCTTCACTTCTCCAGCTCTGCCCCATGTCTCACTCTAAGCTCAGGTTGATCCACTCCACTGACACTGCTGTTCTTGGTGATCATCTCATGGTGCTGACATCTCCAACACCCTGGGTTCTTCTGCTACAACTAGGCTTCAGTAACAGCCACTTATAGACTCTCTTCATGGTGCCTAGACTCAAATACTTTACAAGACCCCTTGAATCCTGGGCTGGAACTGAAGCTGCACCTTCACCAATGGCCTTCCAATGCCTCTCACAGTGCCAAGCCTCAGCTGCTCTTCATTACTACTTCATGCCTTGAAAGCCAGTACCACCTTGGTGACTCTTACTCATTACCAAGTCTAACTGCAGCATGAGGTACAACCTTGGCTATCTCTGGAACACAGCCTCTTAGTGCTTTCAGGAAACATTTCACAGAAGATTTCACCTCAATGATGCTGGTCTCTTCTTAATCACCACTAATTTCTTAGCTCCTGCTAACCAGCATCAATAGTCCCAGTAATGCAAAGATTTTGCTTTAGTAGTTAGGGTAGCTTGTTAATCATAACTAATTCTTCAGCCCCAGCTAACCAAAACCACAGAATGTTCGAAATCAAAACAGCAACATCCCTGATAAGAGTCTTTAATCTTTCCTCTGAAATTTCATAAGCCAGGCCTCCATCCTTTGTACTGTTCTCAACATTATCTTCAAAGCTCCTACAGAACATCCCACAGAGCTCTTAACATCCAATGGAGCTTCTAGCCCTAAGTTCTAAAATCCTTCCACAGTCCTCAAACCATGGTTAGGTTGTCACAGGAATACCCACTATGCTGATAATAAATTTGTCTTAGACAGGGATTTTATTCCAGCACAAACATCATGACCGAGAAGCAAGTTGGTGAGGGAAGGGTTTATTCAGCTTACATCTCTACATTGCCTTTCATCACCAAAGGAACTCAAGCAGGTCAGGAAGCAGGAGCTGATGCAGAGGCCATGGAGGGATGTTACTTACTGGCTTGCTTCCCCTGGCTTGCTCAGGTTGTTTTCTTGTAGAACTCAGGACTACTGGCCCAGGGATGACACCACTCACAATGGGCCCTCGCCTCTTGATCACTGATTGAGAAAATGCCTTACAGCTGGATCTCATGGAGGCATTTCCTCAAGGGAGGCTCCTTTCTCTGTGATAACTCCAGCTTGTGTCGAGTTGACACACAAAACCAGCCTTTACAGATTGGGAATCTTTTTTTCCTCTTGGGGAGATTTAAGAGCATAGGGTATTTAAAGAGCTCTCTCTCTTTCTCTCCCCCTTCTTTCTTCCTTTCTTTCTTTCTTCTTTTCTTTCTTTCTTTCTTTCTTTCTTTCTTTCTTCCTTTCTTTCTTTCTACCTTCTTTTGTTCTTAAATATATCCATTTAAAATATATATATATATATACCATGAGCTTTGTAGAGAGTCAAGTGAGTTTGGGAGTGACATACCAGTACTTTTATGTGCACCGTAAATGTGTGTATTGATGACACTACATTTCAGCTGTAGAAATTACCACTGAATCGTGGCTTTGCTTTTAACCAGAAACGGTTCTGTTATTGCCAGAAGTAATTCACTTCAATGATGGCAGAAAGTCCATGTTTTCTAATAGAGTTTGTCTGGTGCTCCCAGCCTGATGTCCAAAGATGATGATGTGATGTTAGACGCCTAAAGTTGTACTGGTTTAACGAAAGTGAAAGAAAGAAAATGGGAACTATTTTTTTTTTATTTCAAAAATGTGTTTGCAACAAGGGTGAAAATGAATATAAACATGTCTTTTGATGGATCAGAAGGAAGTGGTGTCCATGGTAAAGAATGCTCAGACTATGCTTACACAGAAGGTTTATATGTATTGATCTGCATCGGGCTCTGAGAGCATCTTATAGGCCACTTTCATGTCTTGTGTCAACTATCACTGTGACTCCAAATGCTTATTTGCTTCTCTGTAAAGAGAGGCAGTAAACTCTCATTTTGGTTAAGCTTAGCCTACCTTCAGTTCTTGAAGAGCAACAGATATAAGTCTGGGTCTCCATTGTTTCAAACCCCATATGAAGGAAATCGTGTTGACAGCAACGTAAAATATCTCAGATGTATTTTTTTATTTCCTATGTATAAATATTTTCCATGCATGTATGTTATGTGTACCATATACATACTTGGAGCTGTCGAAGGTCAAAAGAGGGCATTGGAGCTCCCATAGCTGAAGCTATAGATGGTCTCGAAGCACCAAGTATGATCTGGAAATCAGACCCATGTCAAGTAATCTTGAACTCTTAGCTGTCCCTCTAGTCCTACTTGTGACATTATTTAATAACCACCTTAGTTTTTTATTTAAGACGGCATGACAGAGGTTGTGTAATAGATTGAAAACTAAAAGCTAAGTTGTATCTTTTGGAGTTTTGAGTCTTCTCCAAGCCTAAGTTATGGAGATCAAATCCAGGGTCCTGTGATTGACAAGCAAATGTTCTGCCACCAGCCTAAATCACCAACCCAAAGACTTGGTTTTAAGGTATAAAGCATGCAGGGGGCTGGAATGGTGGCTTAGCTGTTATTAGCATCAGCTGCCCTTCCAGAAAACTGTAGGTCTCATCCAGGCACCACAGGTCAGTTCACAACCATCTGTTAATTCCAGGTCCAAAGAATCCATAGCCCTCTTTGGGCCTCTATGGCAAACACTTGGTGTACAGATAAACATACATTTAAAACACCCATGTACCATATAAATATTTAACTGGCAGATCAGGTTTTTAATATATCTGAGCCTCCCAGGAAGAATGAAGATGTCTTAGAAGGAGGTAAAATGTTAAGTTACCAGGTTTATTTAATCTCTTCCCCACGGAGAGGTGAGGGGGATTTTCTCTGTAGAAGTCTTTGTACACAGGAATCATAAAGTGTTTGAAGCAAAAAAAATTTGTTAGCAACACTCTTTTAATGGTGCTAACAGATGACTGAGGCAACAAAATATACCTTTCTGGTATTTAACACCCTGTCCCTGTCATATTTGCTGGTGATGGGGCAGAAACTTCATGACAAAGTCCACATGTGGAAATCAGAACTGGTTAATGCATTTAATTAACAAAGCAGAAAACAGGTACACCAAAAAGCGAACATAAATTACATACAGTGATGGTAGACCAACCTCATATAACAACAACGGCAACAAATAAGATTAATGACATGGGCTTCACAATCTATATTTAATTTTAACAGTAGAATTTTATCTGGTAGAAATCACAAGCATTTTAGAGAAAGCAATGTAGTAAATAAAGGTCACTGAGAATTTTACTCTGTAATCCAAACTATTGATTCAGCTGAATTTCGTGGAGTCAGCACTTCCTAAAGCTGAAGAGGAATTGGTGGGCACTTGGATGTGTTCCATTAGCACAATTGTGGTTTTGGAGAGAAGGATTCTATTTTTATTCCTTGAAAAAGGAGGAACCAATGACAATATTTGGGAATCCCAAATGCAAATCATTTTTAGATTTGCCTTCAGAGGTACAATTCCTGGTCTCATCTAAGTGCCTCCTCGTACTCTCCTAACTCCCAATTCAAGAAAGAAATCTGAGATGTGTCAAGAAGATGGCTTGCTCTGATCATATTCTGTATCTCATTGTGCAGAAAAATTATGACATTGTGAATTTTTGAGCACACACAATAGCTTGCCATCTTCTATCTGAAGTAAAATTGAGGTTATAAGTGTGAAATAAAATATGCTTTCTGGGAGCTCTTTAGTAGGTAAAGTGAGCATAACTGAATACTTCCCTTTTGAGGAAACTTGTGTGTTAGATGCAGCCTGGTATACTGTGCATCTTTTCACATGTCAGAATGCTGCCAGACAGACAATAGAATGAGATGGGCATTTGTGAGTTCTAACCAAGTCCTGAAAGATTTTTACCTAAAAGGAGAACTTATAACTTCAATAGTGGTATGGAGTGAATTCCTCCAGAATAAAATATAGATCCTGGAGTATCCTTTCCACCAGGGAATTGGTTAGCCACACAAATCTGGAATGCTCAAGTCCTGTGTACAGAAATAGTATAGCATTTGCATGCACCCACTCTTGCTCACTGTGATGCGCAAACAGAGAGCAATGCAAATTCCACTTATAGCTGTCATATCCTATTGTGTGTGGAATAATAACAGGAAAAGCAATTGACATGTCAAATACAGGTGCATTCCTCCTTCGAAGAATGTCCATCAACCCTTGGTTTAATCTTTGGCTGCAGAACTTATGGAGGACTAACTGGATTTAGTGAGGGAGGTCCAATTGTGCTATATCTTCAGCCAGGATAACTTCTCTCATTCATACTCAGTCAATAAGCACAGTCCTCTGAGGACACATTTATGTCTCACCTCCTCAGAAAAGTGTCCTTGGGTAGCTTATGCTGGCTAGTGCTTCTCTTCTATTTGCCCTGGTTAATCTTTGGCTGCACTTTGGCTTTACTCTCTCCCACCACCCATGTTTTTGTCTTTGAGTTGTGTCTGTGGCATTCCTGCAATCTCTCTAGTTAGCTTAACATTCTGTCACATCATCTTAAGCACCCCGACGCCCAACAGTTCTTTGCTTGTGGTGCTCTGGAGCATTGCTGACCTTCTTCACCAAAGCATCTTTAAGAATGCCACATGCTTTTGGGTGCAGCAGCCCCTTTGTCTGTATTATAGGCCTGAGACTTACTTAGGAGGGGCAGGGGGAGAGGCTGTGTCCTTGCTGTGGCTGCATGGGGCCTCTGGTCTGCATTTGTTATCTCCCAGAAGCCCAGGCCTGGCTGAGCAAGGCTTCCAGTAGGTCACAGCAGGTGGCACAAGGGCAGAGTGGGTACTGTGTCACTGCAGGTCCCAGGTTTGTGGTTATTAAAGTAGAGTGTCTCAGTAATTGCAGCTCAGAGGGAAAGCTCACCATGCTGTCTTCCAGTCTGCTGACCCAAGCTTCCTACTGAGCAACCTGGGAATATATTAGTAGCCAGCCACCAGACTGCAGGGCCAGCGTGGGTTCCTTTGATCCCTCTGCCCTTGTAACTCTGGTTTCTCTGTGTTTACATAGAAAGGTGGTGATAGGTATCAGAGCGATCTCTGAGCGAAGCAGAGGAAGCTGGTTGTAATATGTGCGGACAGCTGGGATCTGGTGACACCTCAGGTCACTTTCTGAAGACCTGAGCAAAGCAGCTGCCTGTGGACTTTTGAAATGTGCTCTTCAGAATTTCCAGGTGGCTGTTGAGTTCACAGCTTCCCTCTTGAGAGAGGGGTCCATTTTACTTATCTGTGCTTTTTTTGGCTTTTGTATTTAGAGGTTTATTTTTTTTTATTTCCCCCATATTACAAATATTACAAGTCATCTGGCACCTTTGCTGACTTTGCATTTCTCTGGTTGATACCCAGTGATTGGCTCATGACACATCCCTCTGGGATAGTGTGTGGTCCCCCACTTCCTACTCATCTGTAGACCTTTTGTGTTTTTCAAAACTGTTCTGAGTGGAGTTGTTTAGGATTTTCTTTAATTGTTAGAGTGAAAGACCATGACCAAAAAGAAAGTCCAAGAGAAAAAGATTTATTCAGCTTACCTGTCTACATTGCTGTTCATCACCAAATAAAGTCAGGACAGGAACTCAAGCAGGACAGGAACTTGGAAGAAGGAGCTGATGCCGAGGCCACGGAAGGGTACTGCTTATTGGCTTTCTGTCTCTGTCTTGCTTAGCCTGCTTTCTGATAAAATCCAAGATCATCAGCCTACGGATAGAACCACCCATAGTGGACTAGGCCCTCCCCCATCAGTCACTAATTAGGAAAATGCATTACAGCTGGATCTTACAGAGATGTTTTCTCAATTGAGGCTACTTCCTGTCTGATGACTTAAACCTTTATCAAGTTGACCTAAAACCAGCCTTTACAGAGGCAATGTCTGTGAACTTACTCACATCTTACCTATCTGCTTGTCTACAATGTACAGTGTTTTCTGAAAGCTCTTCTGACAGTATAATGCATGTGGTACTTAAATGAAAATATTTTTTTCAATTCAAAGAACTATATGCACTTTTGTTTGGTTTGAATCTGGTTTTGGTTTTTTGAGACACCATTTCTGTGGTGTCTCAGTTTTCAATTCATTGATCTCCATCTCTAATCATGTTTTGGGTATTTAACTGGAGTGGCCAGCGTTCTTACATGGGTTCCAAGCAGAGCCAAAGAATGTTATAAGAAGTTGTCCTGGTTTTGAAGCATCAGACAAGCTTTCTGAGCGACCCCACTCTTGACTGCTTCACAAAGAGCTGAAGCAGAGGCTGTTGACCTCTGCCACCACTAGCCAGGCCTTGAGATGCTGTTTGTCATAGGGGTATTACACTCATCCTTTGCTATGGACCAGGTTTGTTTTCTGGGCTTCCTGATGGAGACTGACTCCAACATGTGACCTGGAATATTAATCTAGGTTGATACCCTGAGGCTTAGCCTGTTGTTGTTCTTATATCCAAGATGGACTTCCTGTGTTTGGCATATCCCCCCACGTGGAGTATCTCCCACTGGAGGTGTGAATTATCTCATCTTCAAGCTCCTTTGACTGCAGTGATTATGTCCATTCTATGGCTTTACTTGCCTGATCCTCTCCTGTTCTCTGATTTTTTTTTCCCATTCTTCTGGAGATTATGTGAACAGTCAGGACAAAGTGTAGGTACCATCCATCCCACACCTGGGTTGTAAAGGTGTTGGGAGAGAACAGGGTTTGGAGGCAGGCAGAATGAGGAGCGAAACAGGTGTGTTCAGGAATTGTCATGCAGAGCAGTGATTCCCACAGCATTCCCAGTCATTGCCTTCTCATTACACTTCATTTGCACCAATGAAAAACTAAAGGTGCCATCTCTGGATTTTACAGATGCAGGCATCGATATGGTTCTGTGGGTGCCCTTGATTAGCTGGAGAGCACTAGAAGGATAGCAGGAAATGCTATGATCTTATTTTTAGAGCTTTTTCACAGGTCCGAGGTGGAGGTTCATGTTGATTTCCTATATTGTTGACGGGCTAAATGGGAATAATAACAGCAGAAGTGGCTGTCTCCTGAAGTGGGGACAGATTAAAAGTCATCTCATTTGGCCCTGCTTCTTTGAATAGTGGTCATGTGTGAGTTGTCCTTGAGAAGTCATAGAGAGACTCAGTTGGGGTCCCCCTCCCCTAGCATCCTTTCTGTTTACTCTGACTCTGAAAACCATTTAACAATGTCTTATCTCTGCCTTATTCTTATTCTTATACCTTATTCCCATGTCTTCACCACCCTGATTGCTCCAAGTGGTCCCAAATGCTCATCCTCTCCCATGGAACATTAATATTTCAACATCTGAACATGGAAAGACACAGCCACCGAGTCCCTGACATGTGCTACTCTATGCAACAAATATGCCGTGGTGTGTGTGTGTGTGTGTGTGTGTGTATGTGTGTATGTGTCTGTGTGTGTGTTTGAATTAATTACATATGGAACCTGGTTTTTCCTTCATCCACCAATCCAATGAGTCCAACTATGATCTTTTCCCTCTTTGTATAAATGGTATGGCAGAGTCACTTCTATCCCCCAAGATAGAGGTCTTCATTTCATACTTTTTCTTCCTACCTTAAAATGAAGTTACTAAATCTAAATCTAATTGATCAGATCAGATCGGATTGGATCCACAACCATCACCTCTCCTCCCTTCTCCTCTCCCCTCCATTATCTTCATGTTCCTGGCACTTGACTTTTAGTTCTTTATGATCCCTTCACTAGAACAATTGCATTTGTGTCTACTTTACTCTCATCATAAATCTAGCTCAGAATTTCCCAGCTAGACCCAGCTATGGGGAGCATCTCTGATTCTAAGGTCCCTACCTCAAGTTTCCCAGTACTGTGATGCCTGAGAGTGCAGACTAAGTTTTTTGATGGAGAAAAAGTAAGGCTATAGTGATACCTAGTGCTCGAACAGCATGAATAACCAAGGGAATATTGAAGTAATGTATAGTTTGACTGTCCTGAGGATATTGTCCAAAGAGCATCCATTCTAATGTAAGGCTGGTTTTCCACAAATACACAAACATATACATGACTACACACATGCACACACACACATCTTTATATTACCTAAAATCATATGCTAGTTCATGGCATTTCATGCAACAGCAGACTGCACACAGCAGTGGTCCTATAACAACATTTTGTCTGGCAAGGTTGTAGCCAACTATGTGAGTCTAAGCATATTCTGTGGCACTGGCACAGTGACAATTACTTAATGATGTATTTCTCATGAGGAATCAGTTAAGCCAACCCTATTGCTTTAGTTTCCCAAGCAGATGTAGCAAGTTCTATAGAAAGGCCTCTGAAGAAAAGAACTGTGCTTTTCACACTTTGGGGGCCTGTGATGCTTGGTAACAATGCTATCACAATGGCCTTGCTTCTGAGGCGTCTTCTCTTGTAGATTCCCCTCTATTGCTGTGTGAGCACATGTTCTCCACTCTGTGTCAATGAAAGGAAGGCAGCAGGATGGAATAGATGGAATAAAATCAACATAAGAGAAAAAGAGGAAAGGGGAGGAATGGAGGAAGGAAGGAGAGTGAGTGAGACCTCTTGTGTCTTACAAACCAAACCTGCTATCCCTATCCTGAGGGCCAGTTCCCATGTCTTCCCCACTCTGATCACTCTGAGTGGTCCCACATGTTCAACCTTTCCCATGGAACATTAGTACTTTGATATCTGTACATGGAAGGGCACAGTTACCAAGTCCCTGACATGTGCTACCATATGTAACAAATATACTGTGTGTGTGTGTGTGTGTGTGTGTGTGTGTGTGTGTGTGTGTAATTATCAGGAAGAAGTACTGATGTAGTGAAATGTATCAGGCAGTCAAATGTGTGTGATAACTGGCATTAAAAATCAGCCTCCTAACTGTTCCAAATGAATGGAAATGAAAATGCCTAGGAATTTGAATGAGATCCATGTGGGTCAACTGGGAAGACCAAGAAAGATTTTATGGAGCAAATGACAGTTAAATTTTTGCCTTTAGAGTCCAAATAATTTATCTTGTTCGTTTTACCCCTACCTCGTCCAGGGCCTGGATTCTAGATGATTTATAACGAGAATCTCGCTTGGAGAGGCACACACTGGCTGTATTAACAGAACCCTTCTAGCCACTGCATCACCCAAGTCCCTGACTCAGGGACTTATGTTTCCTGAAAGCCAGATATAATCACAGATATAATCCACTGTACAGCCTTCTGCGGGACTCAGCTGTGGGGTGAGATTACGTGTTTTAACTATTCTTCCTTAGTGAGTAATTTAATTAAAGGGAAGATGATCTATATTCTTTTAAGTTTCATTAAGTAGTCATTAGAAAGCTTAATCTCATGCATCTTTGTTTTTCCAATCCAAATGCCTGCCATTACTTTAGATGGCACTTATTAAATTTTCAGTCCTGCCAAGCTACCATAGCACCATGAATTATGAAGTTCTCCTTCCTTTGCTTTTAAGCATAAGGTCTCTGTCGTGACACATGTGTGGCCCCATGCTTTGCACATATGCCTGCACGGTCATCGCTGTGAAGTGCTTCCTTCCTTCCCCCTTTAGCTTTGGACTGGGCTCTTAGGCTGATCCTTGTTTACATCATTTCAATGGCAAGTGGTTGGAGCATAGCAATGGAACCAGCAAATGCTACGCGAACATTGCAGGTCATAGCTGACATGATCATTGCAATGTTTTGAAAGAGTTCATTTGCCTCTTGGGACTGCAAAACCAGCTTTGCTATTATGGACTAATACCATGCAAATGCATTTATAAGTAACAGGTGTCTTCAACTCTTGACCCAATAGGCCTGGCACAAAGCATTCTCAAAGGACTTTGAGGGGAGCCTTGTGATTCTGTGAAGATGGAGATAAAAACCTGCAAGATGAATGTAAAGGCATCTCAAGAGCTAGAGTAGGAGGCTCTGTGTTGTCCCATTCAGCAGCTGGCGACAGGTTTTGATATAGAACTTGAACCAGACAACTGTATTTATTAGGTGTCTATGATGTCCTTAGCAAAAGAAGAAAAGATATTAAGGCTTGCCTCAAGACAGTGTTCCTGCATGAAAAACTCAACTCCTTCAGGGCCTTCAGCTTACCCAGTAGTGATTAGCAATGTCCTTTTATGCTTCTTATATGTAAAACAATAGGTTTTCCTTTTGACAGTTTCAGATTTTAAACATATATTGTTTATTTTTAAAATAAAGTCTTCCACCTTAAAGTTTACTGGTTAAAGTACTTTGTCTTTTGTATTGTCTTGAGACCCAATTCAATATTTTATTGGCAAGGCATTTCAGAGCTGAATAAGCAAGGCAAAGGTGATGCGTGGTTTGTAGATGTATGGTGTATGGTCTGTACTGAGCTGCCACAGCAACGAGGAAGGGAGTTCTCAGCTTCCGGCTTACACACTGCTAGTTTATAGAGCCAGTGGGTTGGAGAGGTTCCTGGCAACTTTTGCCTGAGAATGTTTCTTTGATGCTTTTGTGAAAGCATTGTCTTTCACTTTTATATTCTTTATCACAGTTTCTTCTCTAACTTGTAGATGACGCCAGGATTTCTGGGAAACTGTTCTCTACTTTTAAGTGAACATTCCAAGAATTCTATGTACAGGCTTAGCAACATCACATGTTGAATGTTGTCTTCCTTATGCCATTCCTTCATCATCAAGAAACTTCATTGCAGTGGAGATATTTGTTAAATAATGTACAGCAAATCACCATGGGTGAAACAACAGCCCAAGCCAGGCACACAAGTGCTCTCTCGCTCTCTTCTCTTGCTCTCTCTCTCTCTCTCTCTCTCTCCCTCTCCCTCCCTCTCTCTCTCTCCCTCTCTAGCACACACTCGAACACACACACACACACACACACACACACACACACACGGAATCTTGCATATGTTCACACACATTTGTGTTTGTTTGGATTTAGTTAGTTAGTGTGGTACTGGAGCACTGACTAGCTAAGTGTGTTTCATGATTGCCCTATGTCCTCTTATTTCAGGGATACTGTAGGATTCACTATTCTATGCCATTTTATTCTTCACTATATGTCTCAGACAAGTGTTCCAATTACATACCTTTGTGAAAGGTCATAAAATATGGTAATTAGATCTCATCATGCCCTGAAGATGGTCAGTGTCACAGTGATGGAATAAAAATGAGAAGTGTTACTAGAATCAGATGATTATATATCCACACTTTAATAAACAACTGATTTAAGATCTGAGAGTCTTCTAGTAAAAATGATCATCCTTCAGAGGCTTAAAAGATGGCTGGGAGGAAGAGCCCCACAGTTGTGGTAAATAACACAGATTTAAAAAAAAAAAAAAAACCACAGCCGGAATGAGTGTATGGTCTGTGATTGCACAGGAGAAGTGGTGGAGAGGAGGGAAGATGTGGGGGCTGTAAGTCAGCTGCAGATTAACACTCTGCTTTACTAGTGGTCTTTCATTTTGTGCTGAAATGCCCTGGTTTCCTTATTAACAAAGGCACACCTGTCACATGCATGTTATCTGTGATCATGGAAAAATGACAACAACAGCGCAGTACTTGTGGTCTTCGAAAATGATTGATTACCTTTGTTTCACAGAGACTGGAAGGGGCTGTACATACAGAACAAAGGCTCAGGGAGCACTCGGCTTACTGCTATAAATGTGGGTGTCCAAAAATGTGGACATTCAAGCATATCATGTCGTGTATGTGTCTTCCTCTTATTTCTGTTCATCTGGGTAGTCCACGGTGACTTCATTATCCCCTTTGACAGTCAGTTCCCTGAAACAGATGTCTGGTATTCACCTGAGTAGTGGGAAACATTTCTGCATGCCCCTGTAACTTTTTCTGCTAGTTCATGAAATGCAAAGCTCTTAATCAAAGCTACAGATGGTGGGAGCTGCCCAAACCTCAACGGGAACAAAGAACTGAAAGAGGAGACCTGGTGACCCACATTCCAACACTGTACTTAATAATGGCCAGATAAGAGTTTCCATGCTGTTTGTTTGTTTGTGTTTTCATGTTTAAATTGGCAGGGTGAAGGAAAATATTGGCCTTGTAGAAGGATGCTTATGTATCTACTGTAATGCTCCCTGGTTTAGTATGACTCAAGGTTTGTCTTTTCAGGACAAAGGATAGCATTCTAGCAGCAGGGTGATTCACTCGAGCAGGGTTTGGAAAGAAAGAACCTTGCATGATGGAAGTCTTTAGGAAGCTGCTAGGGTTGAAGTAAGGAAGAAAGACCAGATGTTGAAGACATACCCTAAGTGATGCTGGATACTGGATAAGGGATGCTGATACTCAGTGGAAGTAGAGCACAAGAGGAAAGCTACTATTGTGCATAGATTCTGTACTGAATATCTCATCACTTCCCTATAAAGCTTCAGAAACCTCATGTCCATCTATCTATTTTAACCCCAAACTCCCAGGGCATGGGAATGAACTATTCTGGTTTAATGTTCTGCTTTTCCATTCAGTTCAATTTGCAGTGACCTGAGTGATAAATTACTGATCCTCTAAAGTAAAAAAAATCCTTTCCATTGTTTCCAGCTGTCATTCCATACTCGAACTATTGTAGAAACCTGTTAGATTCTTTGTACCCCATGAAGTCTATATGCCTCCAGTTTTCAGTGGACAGGGCTGATCTGGTAGATAGACCTTTGCATGTAGCTTTGTCTTCCCACCCCTCTGCCTGCTTCATTCCCTCACATAGCCACAGAAATGCTCTTCCGACGTAGCATTGAGATATGATGGAAATAGTGTCATCATCTTCTTCACTGAGAATTCTATAGCTTTGCAATACCTTGCTCCCCCTTCTGGTAGTTACTGTGGACTGGAAACAAAGTGTTTCTAAAGCTAGGGCTAGTGAGGCAAGAGCTTTATCACTGAGCTCTGTCTACTGCTTTTGTTTTACATTTTATTTTTGAGAATGTATATCCCTAATGGATTGTGTCTCTGTGTGTGTGTGTGTGTGTGTGAGTGAATGTGCATGTACGTGCATATATGTGTTTTTGTTATTTCTGGTTTTTGGTAATATTTTAACCAGGCTGGTCTTGAACTCATAATACTCTGATTTTAGCCTCAGATCCAGCTCACAATCGCTTCTGGCAGAGTCACACCCAGCAACAATGTTAGATTTTCCACCATTGATTGCCTTGGGATATGATATATGTAATCCATTTGCTGTACTAATTTAGTAGACACAGAATGCTTGTATGTGGTCAAAATTATGAAGCTTATTCTCCATTTGAAATTCCAACATTCATGTCTAAATAACCATCTTCCTTTCTTTCCTTCTCATTAATTTTTCTTCAGTACAAATTCCAAAGGGGCGAAATCGAAGATACTTGCCATGGCTTTTCGAAGCAGTTAACCCAAAGTCTATCAAAGCAGCAAACTCTGAATTTTAAAGATGAATTTCCAATAAGTGCTTATTTAAAATATTACCAAAACCCAGAAATATGATGCATATTTTTCTAGAAGCACAAATGCATACATAGGCACACACACATAAACACATATATGCACACACACACACACACACACACAATCCTTGCAATCACAATTAAGTGCATGTACTGCAGTTTACATAAGGAGATCACTCAGCCTTGAGAGCCTACCAATCAATTGCTTCCCTTTGTAACAATGCTACCATCTCATTGTTTTCTCATTGTTTTTTAACTGAAGGACTGAATGATTTCTTCTTTTAATTGTTTTAAAGGGAGGCTCAGTGCCAGGGAAATCGACTAAAAGCCTGAGAAGAGAAAGAGAAAAAAACCCTGCCTAGGTTGTATTTTTTGGAAGTGCTATCAATGGATTGTTAACCAAGCTCCATCTGCACCAGGTGCAGCAAAGCTCTGACCTATGAGAAATTGTTTGGATTCCCCCCATTTATCTTGTTCGAGCAGTAAGGAAAATATAATTGAAGAAATGGCATTGAAGAGTTTCCTGGGTTAGTTGTTATCAAAAGTGGCATGCAGGAGACTTTCCACATTAAATATAAACATCAGAAATGACCACATCTGAAAGTATGGGGGAAGGATTGTAATTGACCTGATTTTCTTTCTGGTTTTTTGTTTTCCAAAGACCTGATAGAAAATGTTAGAGACAGAGCTAGTGTATGGGCCCACCTCTTTCCCTCTCCCTTCTGCCTCCTCCTGTGTGTCTGGGGTCTGTCTCTATCTCTGTTTTCTCCATTTCCCCCCCCCCTTAACCCTTTTCTCTGAAGGTAATGTTAAGGGAGAAGGAAACCTGAACATGAGCAGGGATTTAGGTTCTGATGGTGGACTGAAACCTGATTATTATAGTTTGTAGATGATGGATTGTGAGGCAGGAAGAATCTTCCCTCATCTGCGATGAGGCATTACATCTTAATTGAAATTAAAACAAAAATATTTAAAACTTAGTGTGTTTATTAGAAATTCAAATTCTGGCTCCTGTAAGCTTTTCTGATGCACAGTGTCAGAATCTTGTAGCCCAAGTTCTTCTTCTCTGAAAAAAATTTCTTCCTGTGACCACAGGGCTTTCTTATTGGCCAATGCTTCAAAGTTCTTTACTGTTGCATTAATGCTTTTAGTCAACTGCAAAGAACAGGGGCCATGCAGATTTGAGATTCAGTATGAGCGCTCTCTCACTGTGTTTGCTTGCTAGGTGGCTGGGTTTTGTTTAACCTTGGACAGCTCCTTACCTGTCCGATCTCCATTTCACTCTGCGTAGAGCAAGGGTGGCCATAATGATTGTATTATCCATGTTCGTGAGTACGTGGACTTGGAATCAGTGCCCAAGGTCTGGTAAGTATGCATCAAGAATTAAATAGTAGTTCAATTAGGGGCTGAGGAGCTTGCCAGCTGTTTTGTCTTGCTCTGTAACCAGCACTGTTGACGGTACAGATTAGAAGGCCAAGACTCATTCATCTTTAGCCAACTTAGTTCAGTGCAGGCATCTGTTCCATGTGTTGTGTGGTTACACAGATGAGCAGAAGCTAGTCCAAGCTATTGCAGTTCCAGCCTGCTGTTTCTGTAACTAGCCATTATCTTTTGTTTGTCTGAATCTGAATGGAAGGCAGATTTGCTCCAGATTGTATTTGAGCTAAATAGCTTCAGAGGTAAAATGTGGGCATCAGCAAGGGAGTTAGCTTTCCGAGATGGAAAACTGAGCTTTCATTCTGGACACCTGAGATTTCTGAGCTTAGTAGATTAGCGCAACCTTCTCTCAGTGGCTGCAGAGTCTCTTAGACTGGGTTTCCATACTGAACCCATTGAAGCTCGTGGTACTTGCTTTTTGTCTTTCATGAACTTTTGGATAGAAAAGTGATTTGGGAATCATTATGGGTGGTTGTTGCGTCCTAGTAAGTTTTAAGTGGACAGACGCAAGATTCTCAGTTTTTCTGAATTGACTTTCGAGTTAGAACAGTTCAGGGAAGTTTCAAAGTGTATAGATGCTTGTAGTCTACATCTAGGCTTCTGACTGATAGTCAAATTCTACCCAGTGGCTACTGGATTTGTAGGGTTGTACAGCTTAATATTATTCTTTTTTGTTTGTTTGGTTGGTTTTTTTGAGACAGGGTTTCTCTGTATAGCCCTAGCTGTCCTGGAACTCACTTTTTAGACCAGGCTGGCTTTGAACTCAGAAATCCACCTGCCTCTGCCTCCCAAGTGCTGGGATTCAAGGCGTGCATCACCATGCCAGACTTGATATTATTCTTGATTGCTACGGATAGCCTTTTTCCTACGGAAGGGAAATGCTTGGGCATGGATCTTAAATTTTTAGGGAGTGTGGAAAATATCCAGAGGTCTTGATAAAGTGAAGTATGGATAGGGGCTTTGCATGCCTTAGAAGTTCAAGGCCATGTAGATGCTGCGGGGTCTGACATAGGTTTTGAGTAGTAAAGTATGCATCATGCTTTGCACTTGGGAAGCAAACATGGCACTGTGACCCCTGCAGACAGTGAGAATGTGGGTGCTCACTGCTTTATCAGTTTCTTTTCATATTGGCATCCTATATATTTTGTAAGGCCCAGAAAATAATACTACACCTTACTGAACAACTTCCCCTCCCTTTCTTGGCATGATTAAATACTGACCACCAGGGCTGAAAGCTACTTTGTAGTGTAAAAAAGGACCAGGTTTCACCACCATAATGAAATTCTAGAAGTTAGTGTTTTGGCTGACAAAATAGTCAATCTCATGGCACAGTATACAGAAGCAGCAAGAAGTGGTAGGTAGGAATTAACATGAATGCACATGTGGACTTCTAGAGGCAGGGAGGCAGGTGTGCCCACTTAGTCATTGCCTGCAGAGATGGCCTGCTGTAACTATGCATCAAGACAATCAACTGGTAATTGAGGGCTCCTGTATATTCACTAGGTCACCAGCAATTGTCACTGTTACTTATTACAGCTCTAATAACTTGTTAATATTATGAGACTGACTGTTGTTTCTTTACAGACCTAAGAGCAGTCTGTGTTGGTTACAATACCAGAAAACCAAAACCAACAAGAAAAGAGGCTGAAATTCCAAGAGAGAAACAAAGTCTACTAAATGGAATAAAAAAAAAAAATCTCCGTAAGAGCATTTTAAAATACACACACATTTGTTTGTTTCGTTGCTATGTGTACATGGTACCACCGTTTGCATTTAAATGCCAAAATGGGAGTTTTGGGCAGTCGTCAGTTTACTGCTTCGATTGTGTATGTTTGGAGATTTGAACTCAAGTAATGAGGATTGTCAGCAAGAGTCTCTTCATGCTGAGTTACCATCCTAGCCCTTCTAAAAGTGTATTTTTAAAGCAAAACTGTTCTTTGTGTTGAGTGAACTGATCTAAAAGAAACAATTTCCCTGTTAGAAGGAATACTCTTTCGTCCTAGCAAATTCTCTCTTTCTAAACTAACCGATGCATATGTTCCATTAAAATATTCTCATTCGTTTCTCTTTATGGCTTAAAAGCCTGTACTCGCTAACAAAAACCCCATTTCAAATGATGGGTATAATTTGAGGTAATGGATCATAATTCTTTCCCATTGTCACCTGAACTGGTTAAGCTAATGCAACAATGTACAGTGAACATAAGAAAGGACAGAGGTCCACACGTGGAAATGGTGTGAACACTGTGTGACTTTTTGAGGTCCTATGAGACTGCATCCCTGTGCTTTCATCTGTGACCTGTGAGCAGGCATCTGTGAAGGGGATAGAGCCTGAAGGAGAGTCATGCATAAAGACTGCGATGTACCCTGTGGTGTGGGTGTAAGAGTCTTGCTGAGGACAAATGGGAAGGGACCAGAAGTGCTGCTGCTGTGGTCAGTCCTCAGTTTAGCCTTAAGCTGTGAAGCACAAGGTCACATAGTAGAAGAAATTCCTGCTGTGTGCTCTCCCTAGACAGCCAGAGTCTTGCCCTTTCTTGGCATCTTTTGCTTTTCTGTAGTGTACGCCCAACAGACTTGTTTGTGGGAGAATGACATTGCCTGTCACTGCAAAAAGAGACCTACATTTTGGAGCTTATGTGTATCTGTATGTTCAACCCTGTGATGGTGTGTTGTAAAGGCACACTCTTTTTCTTGGAATGAGTTTGTGTGAGTGCATGCCTGTAGCAGATGGAGTTCAACCTTAGTGTCTTTCCTTAGGCATAGTTTATATTCATTCATTTTTAAGAATTATTTTAACATAATTGTAGGTTGTACAATACATCATGATTGGGGGTCATGTGCACATCTTTTACCCTTTTCTATTCTCTTCCCATTCTGTTGACCTAACTTTCCTCCCCTCCCTGTCTTATTTTTAATTTTGTTACAGCATGCCACAGATGCTGTGTAGCAACTAGAACAGTTATCTAGTTGTATTTGTTTGTATGTATTGTATTGTTTTCTTTTATTTGATTTTGATTTATGTATGTTTGAAGATACAAACCGAGACCAGAGTGCATTGGACGTCCTGGAGCAGGAGTTACATGTGGTTTTGAACGCAAGTACTGGCCTGGAATTCACCAAGGGGGCTAACTTGCTGGCCAGGGAACTCTAGGGATCTGCCTGTCTCTGCTTCCCAGGCACTCAGGTTAAGTGTGCATCATGATGCCCTGCCCTTTTCTGTATCGATTTCAGGTCCTATGTTTCAATGCAACCATCCTCCTGACTCAGCTATCTCCACAGATTTCAAAGTACTTTCTTATTCTTATAATCCCTTTGTTGTGTTTTCCCTCTCTCAGGTTAATGAGTCTGAAGTGTAGTTCGGACTCCATCTCAAATCCTTAGGGAGATTTGCAGCTAAGCAATGGTGAATGCATGTCCTACGTCATGTGTGGCTTCCCCTGAAAGAGGGAAACCATAGACAGAGCAGAGGTCAGTTCATCAGACATCATCGAGGCGGATATCTTAGAATCTCTGCAGAATCTTATAAGTAATCACAGGAAAGAAATGATGGAGAATATTTAAAGCAAGAATTTTGAGCTGGGTGATGTACAGGCAGGCTCAACAAAGTACTGGTCTGGCTAGAGCAGTGTGAAATATGTTTGATGGGTTTAATTATATATGGATTGAGATAGAAATAGTAAAGTTGTTTATAAGTTACCCATTATATGTGTTCTTAAATCTTTGGAAACTAAATATTTCCTTTTGCCATTCCCCATTAATTTTTTAACATGGAGCTTAAAATATGCTCATTTAAGTCTTAGAATTAGTAATGGAACAGTAGATTGTATAGTAACCCGTTGCTGCCATAACAATTGGCCATTTTGTTAAATAGCTTAAAACAACATTGATTCCTTTCACAGGTTTGGAGGTAAAAGGTCCAATAGGGCTCCACTCAGCTGAGTTCTGTGTGTAAGCCTTGTTTTGTTCTAAGTGGTTTGTTGGGGAGGCTCCTTTTTTTTTTCTTGAGCTTTGTAGCTCCTAGAAGTTGTCTGCCTTCCTTGACTAGTGTCTTTCTATTTTAAAGCTAGCCAAGTTGCATCTTCCACAGGTACTATGAAAGTCAGGGGTCTGTCTTCCAGGTCTCAGGGCCTGTGAGAAAATATTCTGCCAGTGTAAGATCATCAGTGGAAACCTCATTTGTCCAGTAAAAAGATATATTCACAGGTTCTACAGATGAAAATGCGGCATCTGAAAGTAGGGTTGGCCTCTGAAGGATGACTTTTGCTATAAATATTTGTCATGGTGAGATATCTGCAATAGAAATTTCTTTCTCTTTACTTCTCTCTCCTCTTTCTCACCTTCCTATTTATTCTTCTCATCCCCTTTCTTGCCTTCTTTTGATTGTCCCCTTTCTCTTTCTTTCCTCAGTCTTTGTACTTTAAATGACAGGCATTTGTAGCAAAATACTTAGTTAACATTAGTACATGGGATCTGGAAGTGGGGTAGCACAGGGCGCTGTTTTCTGATGTCACATGGAAGATGGATTCATAGGAATCAGTGAAGACGATAAAGCTTGTGTTTCATAAACAATGATGGAAACAAGATGATGGATCCAATCATATTTGATACACAATTTCTATTTGTTCAAAAAATGAAATCTACATCAATATATGTCAAGCAAATTAAGTTAAATGTTTTGTTAATGATGTACATTCCCAGTGAACATATGGTATTGTGGGAAGTTGCACAATAATGGAATTCAATTGCGGTATCTTTCTTGACTTCAGCACTACCTACAGAGGTCTGTAAGTGCAGACTCAGCACTACCACGGCGAACTTTTGAGTGCATGTGCATTAGTTGAAGTACAATTTGGAAGGATCATTACATTTCTACCTTGAAAAAGAATGTGGGACAATCTACTCATGGAAACAGTGGGAGAAATGCAGTGTCTGGTATTCCTAATTTTCATTTAATATCTAGGTAGGTAATTAACATTCATGATGAGCGATAAGCCTTGACCATACTGAGGAGCAAGGGCCATTTCTATTTTCAGGGGTTTCTGCTAAAATCTAGTGTTTGCGTGGTTGATAATGACAAAAGTCACAAAATGAAGAAGAGATAAATATTATCATTCCTTGAAGATGTGGTTGTCAGAGGCAGAGGACATAATCCAGCAGGAAATTGAACTCTGATACTGAAAGGACTGTAACACTTTAACTGCCCTTGCAGGGACAAATAGAGAAGAGATCCAGACAGGAGATGATGAGGTTGGGCTAACATTATGATTGCTAAGACAGCTTAAATTTCTTCTGCATTCTCTTTTGCCTGTCCTGCTAAAATTATTATTTTGAGGTTAAACTTCTTTTCTGAAAAACATATATATGTGTATATATATATTTGTTACTAGAGCATAAATTAGTTGAGATACTAGAGAGGTCATGGGATATCAAAATATTTATTCTTATCCCATCACAAATTCATGTCTCTGTGTTTAATGTGGGCTCATGCCCACCCAGAATCAGTGGACCTTAGCTAAGGTTTCTTTGTCACCAAAGAAGAAAACACCTTTTATTCAGCAAAATATCTGCAAGCCCTTCATCAGCCTGTGACATTATTTTCTTCAGATCTAAGCAGATCCCAGTGTAGCCTTTTGACACAATCCTGTATGCACTGTGTACCCCACAGTGTGGCTTTCAGGCTTGATTGTTTATCAGAATGTAAAGCCAGGCACCAGAATTTGTGGGGATCTAATTGAATGTGAAGAAAATATTTTTCCTAGCAATTTTCTATTTTTGTCATGGTGACTTTATCTTCTTGGGTACAGGACCTAAGAAACAATCCCTATAAAATGATTCCTGTAAGTATCAGTTCAGAGAGGAGATAATGTTTGGTGTGATTGGACTAAAGATATTCTGTAGTCAGCTCTCTTATGCAGTTGCCCTATGCTGTACAGCCTTTCCTTCTTGAGTTTGTAATTATATTTTCAGGTGGAAGCCTTCACATCCCAGCTTGATCACTGTGTCATGAGCTCCCTATGTTTTGACCATCCAATGGCAGGACTCACAAGACTCAGAATAGAGTTTGGATCCAATTGTCAAGATATAGTTTACCACAATCAACATAGAAAAATTAACAAGGCTAAGGAGCACATGTGCAAAACCAAGGGAAGAGAATACTGCCAGGAGTTCAGTCCCATGGGACTCACACTCAATCTTTACGGCAGGATATGTGAAGTGTTGCCAACTAAAGACGCTTGGCAGTGATTCGGAGCCCAGAGATCTAACTGGAGCTGGTACCAAAATTCCTGAATCCCACATAGAAAAACCTCAGTTCATTCCGTCTGTTCCCACAGCTAAGCAAGAAAGGTTTCCTCAGTTCTGGCAATGGTGGAAGATTCATGAAACAAGCTCAAGGCACCAAATAAGGAGAGACCTTGTAAAGAGACGTTTAAAAGGATGGCAGCAGGCCAGTGTTAACCTTGATCCATTCACCTATGTGTAGTATACAACGTTCTCATCCTGTTTCCCAGAGAGGGTGGAGTTCCATGCACTGTACTCCTCAGATGCTTCGCCTGTGGCTGATGTTGTAATGATGTGTATCAGGTGCTATGACCCTCTTTGTCCCATTTCAGCATCTTGCTTTTCTATGTCTTTTCTGTGACTATGGGCAGCTTTTTTCTGTCTTCTATGGCATCCTAACTCAAGGCCTGCCTCTCTCAGTTCTGGGATGTCCTCATGAGGTCTAAACTTGTTTTTCTGCTCCTCAATATTCACCTTCTTGGGCAAACTGAGGATCAATGCAACAAGGATGCCCTGCTGTTAGGCTTCTGTTCTTCATTGTCTCAACCTCAACACACAGGCTAGGCATTTTCTCCCATCATTAAGCCAGTTTCTGCATCTGGGCATGGCAAGTGTATGTCAAAACTTAGTTTGCTTATTAAAGACCTCTGTGTCTTTAATGGGAAGGAACATATGTGAAGATTGGAATAGGGCTGCTCTACAAAATAAAGGCTTTTTATTGATCTTAATTCAATAGGAGTTGAGTTTGCATTGTGAAGACTGAACAATGGCCACAGTCCATTCATTGTCTCCTCCCTAGACTTCCTGTAACTCAGTGGAGCTACCCTGGACTATAGGGATGATCTGCTACCCTCAGCCTGTAAGATCCTTGAATATAGGAAATAGATCCAGGCATGATAGGGGAGGGAAGGTTGGCAGCAGAGTGTGGGTAGATTTCTGGAGATCTTTCTTTGAGGATAGAAACAGTTGTTGGTGGTAAAATACATTGTTTCTGTCTTGGAATGGAATTAAGAAGGATGTGAAACCTAGAGCACTGGACACCATTTCTGGCTATGAAAAACTACTCCTATGATAGTTGAGTCCAAACATGGTAGAAGGTGGCTCTTTAATAACATCACTAGGGAGTTGAACTTGCATCAGGAATACCCAGAACCCAGCAGTTATCTGTGCGAAATACGTGAATATTCTTGTAGTTAACAACACTTTCGGTTGAACATCTTTATACAGAGAAAAAGCAAACTCTAAACCCCAAACAGAACAAAACATGTTGATGAATCAGGAAAACCCACATTATAAAATTAAGTGTACACACACAATCACATGCACACACATTTAATATCCTTATGGGGAGTCACTGCTTGTTGGATATTCTAATAACACATTGTTGGAGTATAATCCAAAATTTGAAGACAGATCCTCTACCATCATGCTTCTCTGTCGGGCCTTTTGTTGCCCTAGGTCATAGTAAATTTTAAGCAAAATGTTGTCAAATAAATAGTTTCTTGTTCATTGACCTTCATTCTTCTTTCCCTAAAGGCATAACCACAGGTGTCAATTTCATTTTGGGTTAATAAAACCAAGCCTAGCTCTCAATTATACCAGCTGTGTTTTTCTATAAGCCATTACAATAACAACTCAGCAGTATTGAGGCCATTTTTATAGGACTGACTCAAAGACATCATGAGTAGTTAGTGCATCAATTTTTACATCAGCACCAGAGTGACTTCAGACTCAGGGGCTACTACAGTCTATTGGATTCTGCTCTCCATTCCTCTACTTTGGAGCATGGGTTTACAAACAGGACTGGAGAATTCTTCACAGCCTCTGCTCCTTGCTTGGGGGTATCTGTGTTTGCATGTTATAGAGTCCTGTTGCCTGCAGAGTAGAGGTGCATACCACAGCTAATACACATTATTCCTAAGCATCAGAAGAGCCTCCAGTGGGCAATGAGTCTCAGTGACATCTTAGCAACAATCACATCATGAAGCTTCATAATATTCTCTGAAATCTGAAGAAATAAATGCCAGGATTACAAACTGTACCCTTTTCAGAACGGAAGTTAAAATGTTCATTATTTAAAAGAGAAGCAGTTCGTGTCACCATGAGAAAGGTAATGACAAGAAAAAAAGAGAAAAACTGGAAGATGGGGTGGGGGGAGTTGTCAGACTAGTTGGACACTCCATTTCTGCTTGCAGACCTAGTAAAGCCCTCCTGATACCAACAATGAAGAGAAAACTGTATAAGAATTTGGGACTATGAATGCTCCATTCTCATTCCTGGCTTTGTCTGAGGTGAAAGGGCCTCATCAGGTCCAGGACTAGAGTAAAGTGTAGCCCTACTAAGATCCTCTGCAGGTTCAGACCAACAGAGTTTAAAAATAAAAAAACAACTCCTAGATGTACATTTTATTTCTTTAATTCTAAAAAAAAAAAAAAAAGGAAGGAAAAAAACCAAAAGAATGAGACAATAAAATATTGTATGCAGTCATTTTGTGTGTGTGTGTGTGTGTGTGTGTGTGTGTGTGTGTGTTTATGTGTGTGTGTGTGTGTGTGTGTGTGTGTGTGTGTGTGTGTGTTGCACATGCCATAGTTGCATGTGGAAGACAGAGAGCATCTTGTGGGGAACTGTTATAGCCTTCCACCATGCAGGTCATGGGGACTGCACTTACATCTTCAGGCTTGGCAGCAATGCTTTCACCTGCTGGTTCTTCTTACTGGCCCTGGGCTCTCTAGTTGGAATACAAGGAGCATTGATTTTTACTTTGGCTCATAAAGAATATATTTAATTGGATAGCGTTGCTCACTGTGTACTAACTGATCGGACAGTGCATGCTCGCTTGCTTCTCTTGTCTTGTTCTATACCTATCTGGGTAATGCTGTTGTATATCTGAATATAGAAAGCTGACTTAGAAGGAATCTGTTGGGTGGCTTAGAATGAAAAAATGTGTCTTATTTGTTCATTCCATACTATCTTCTCTCTGTTATAATGTGAAAGTTATACAAGATTTATGCTTTTACAATGTACTAGATTTGTCTTCCTCCTCTCTTCTCCTCTCCATTTGATGAAATAGTAGTTTATGTGTTTGGCAATAGCCTGTCACCCCAACCTTTAAACATCAGAGGTATTAGAATTTTCTGCCTTAGAATCCTATTTAGTCTTCTAGCAATTTTTAGTATTATCTTGCACTTTCTTATTTGCCTCCCAAAGCAAATATAAGCTTGTTTCCTCTGAGGCTCATGGCACTGGGGGCATCACTCCATCTTGTTTATAGAACTCAGTTTCTGTGTCCTCACCACAGAATCTGATGGTTCAATGTCCATTCCTAGTGATGCTCCAGCCTTAGAAAAGCCCGGAGGTGAGAATACACTTTTCACTTCATAGACATGTATTTCTTCCTTTTTCAGTATTGCTGTCAGATCTGCTAAGTTATTGTAGGAGGCACACTGTTGGGTCGTGGGAGATATAGAAGGTATATAGTTGTTATGACTTCTGCTTAGTGATCACCATGTTTATTAGATAAAACTTTATGCTGTTCATCACCAGTCTGTGAAGCTAATTAGCCAGTATTCCTACACCAATGCTACATTCCTGCCATATTTGTAAAATTGCATTCACACCTTGGTTCATCTGCCTACTCTGTGTAGGCAGGAAGCTTGAGGGGTTAGCTTTGTATCCAGCCAAGAGCCTGCCTGGCCCTCAGCCTTCCAGGAGCTGATGTCTCACATCTGCTACTAGTGAGACACTTTCTCAGACCCTGAACACATGGAGAAATGGCCACGTATCATAGCCCGGATTTCACCTGCAGCAGAAAGCTATTTGGTATTATTAAAAGGAATGGAACAGCCCTGCCATCTTCTCACCTGAGCTTTGAGTAGTTAGACCTGAATCCAGCCATTCAGCATTCTTTCTTCTTCACCATGGTCACTGTCTCATTCCACCCAGGGATTTCTTGCCTGCCAGCACTTGGGTTGCTGTGTATTGATGACAATGTGACAGTGTAGGCGTTGACATGTTCTGCCTGTGCTTGTTCTGCCAGCCTGAGGTCTTGCAGATGGTGTTCCTCTCTCTAGCCATGACTCCGGGAGGCCAGAGACAGCCTGTAACAGGACATGAAGTCTTTGTTCCCTCTTGTATTGCAAACAACCATTCTCATAGATGGCAACTTCTGGGAGGTCTGTGAGAAAGGAGGAAAATATGTAGTGGTAGAGGAAGAGAGGATTGCTCCACACCATCAGAATGTGGTGGACAAATAGACTCCTTCTTGGTTTGAGAAGAGAGTGAGAAACTTCATTCTCACCTCTCGAGGAGGAAGTGGAGGAATAGGTGCCAGCTCTGAGGAGCCTCCATGTGGAAGAAGAGTCAAGTTTAGATGTCAGTCTATTTCTGCTGCTCATTCTGAACTAAGACCAGCTGGGTTGACATTCAACCTTAGTAGAAATTCCTGTCTTAAAACCAACCAAGAGGTATACTCAATTAGAATCTGCATGTTAACAAGACTTCCATGTGACTTTTTAACACACGTTAAAGTTCAGTAAGTATGGGTTTACTCATTGTGGCCAAGGTGACTCCATGTGCTGAGCTCTTAGTGCCTCGGTGTCCTTGCCTACAAATAGAGGTATTAATAGCAGCCTTGGGACTATTGTACTATCCTAATAATAAAATGTACAGATGAAGCAGTGAGGGAAATATGAAGCATTCTAAAGCAATATGAAAAACTATTGAGGTTAAAACTGAAGAGGTTTTCTTTGGATAAATAGAAAAGCACTAGCAGAAAATTTAGTCCAAGTCTTGTTGGGTGTGCCAATAGGGAAATGAAAGGCAACCAGGAGCCCCCTGTTGGGCATTGCAGGAGACAATGGTATGAATTGTAGATACCAGATCTTATTTGAAGAAGCATGTATTACCTTCCAATGAAAATGAGCCTTATACCACAATTGATATGTTTCTTGTTCTATAATCCTACAGGTAGGTCAGATATGAGAGGTATATTCCAGCTGGAGCATGTAGTTTACACACTAACTCATGTGTAAGAGCACCAAATGACTTCGGACCATACGGAATTAACCTTGTGATAGAAGTATGAGTTTGATAATTGGAAAAATTAAACCAATGATAAGTGGGAAAGGAGTGTTAAAAAAAAAGAATCCTCAACAATCTTTGTTTCCATCAAGATGTGTCATCATGTTCATTTGGTAATGAGATTTCCCTAATAATCAGCTGTTTTTAGGAGTTGCTATCGTATATTCACAACTATTTTTAGTAAACTTTGAGATTGATTACATTATCACAGTTGATTGTTTTGCATCATGTTCATCTTCATATCCAGTTTAACTCGGATCAGTTTTTAGAACATCTTTCCTACAGAAAAATATTGTGACTTTCATTTTAAAATCTTTTATTTGTGTGTGTTTGTTTAGGTCCATGTTTTCCTTCATAGACAGAGAGATACCCATGTATAAGATGACATTGTACGCCCTGTTTTGGAGTTAGAGGTGGTTGCATACCACCTGATGCAGGTGTTTGGGACCAGGTCCTTGGCAATAGCAGTAAGGGCTTGAGACCACTCAAGCATCTCTCCAGCACCCTGTGTGTTTCTTTTTGATGGTTCTGGTCTAGAATATATAAAAGCAGATCTAAGTGACTGTAGTTCATTGACTTTAGAACCCTGATACGTATAATTCAAAGATTTATCTTTATTCTAGGCTTGTATATGTAACTGAACTAAAAGGAAGGACAATGTAAAGTTAAATGAGACTGATAATTTTCAACATTAAAATGGAATTGCTTGATATTAACTATGGAATAAAATGGTTTGATGTGTTTAAATAAGTTTTGTTTTTCGTTTCTTCTTCTTACACCACATATTAGGTTGTGACGGTTAAAGTATAGCTCATATCTATTTAATCCTTTGGAATAGAGGTTTTTACATGTCACTGTATTTTGGAAGCATTTTTTAATTAACAGATTGCCTTGACTCTCAGAAGTGACTTTCGAATGTAGATAGTTAAAGGTCAAAGGACTTTTAGGGATGGAATGTACTTTTGATTCTGAGAAGAAAATGAGATTTTAGGGCTTAGAATAGAATGCTCTGGTTTAAATTGCTGTATTTGAATGTCAAGATGACAAGGAGTGGGTTTGTAATGGTTTAGAGTCACCATAGACACATACTTATGAGCGTTTTTATGAGGGTGTTTCGAGGAAGAAGGAAGCAGGGAAGACCAACCCTGAAGGGTTGATAACATTTGCTGTAGACCATGGTCCTACACTGAATAAAAAAAGGAATGTGAGATGCTTACATTTTTCTGACCTGTGTAGATCTTGTCTGTTGGACTAAGGATCTGAGAACCTTAAAGAATTCAGTCTGCCTCATTCTTGAGCTTGATGTGGCCTGTGAATTTTATCTTGGGTAGCTTTGGGGCTAATATGCACTTATCAGTTAGTACATACCATGTACATTCTTTTGTGATTGGGTTACCTCCCTCAGGATGTTATTTTCTAGTTCCATCCATTTGCCTAAGAATTTCATAAATTCATTGTTTTTAATGGCTGAGTAGTACTCCATTGTGCAAATATACCACATTTTCTGTATCCATTCATCTGTTGAGGGACATCGGGGTTCTTTGCAGCTTCTGGCTATTATAAATAAGGCTGCTATGAACATAGTGGAGCGTCCTTATTACAAATTGGAGCATCTTCTGGGTATATGCCCAGGAGTGGTATTGCTGGGTCCTCATGTAGTAGTACTATGTCCAGTTTTCTGAGGAACTTCCAGATGTATTTCCTGAGTGGTTGTAGCAGTTTGCAGTCCCACCAACAATGGAGGAGTGTTCCTCTTTCTCCACATCATCGCCAGCATCTGCTGTCACCTGAGTATTTGGTCTTAGCCTCTCTAATGGGTAGGAGGTGGAATCTCAGTGTTGTTTTGATTTTTATTTACCTAATGACTAAGGAAGTTTAACATTTCTTATGGTGCTTCTCAGTATTCCTTAGTTGAGAATTCTTTGTCTAGTTCTGTACCCCATTTTTTCAGTGTGAGTGCTTTGGTCCTTCTTAGAAGGGGTAACAAAATACTCACTGGAGCAAATACAGAGACAAAATGTTGAGCAGAGACTGAAGGAAAGGCCATCCAGAGACTGCCCCACCTGGGGAATCCATCCCATATACAGTCACTAAAAGCAAACACTATTGTGGATGCCAAGAAGTACATGCTGACAAGAGCCTGATATAGCTGTCTCCTGAGAGGCTCTGCCAGTGCCTAACAAATACAAAGGCAGTTACTTGCAGCCAACCATTGAACTGATCATGGGGTCCCCAATGGAGGAATTAAAAAAAAGACTGGAGCTGAAGGGATTTGCAACCCCACAGGAAGAACAACAATATCAACCAATCAGAGCTCCCAGGGTCCACCATCACCTTCTCCTTCATGGGAGAAGAGTCCCTTGGTCCCATGAAGGCTCAATGCCCCAGTGTAGGGGAATGCAAGGGTGGGGAGGTGGGAGTGGGTGGATGTGTGGGGTCACACTCTCATAGAAGCAGGATGAGGGGGGATGGGATAGGAGGCTTCTGGGAGGGGAATCAGGAACGGGGATAACATTTGAAAAGTAAATAAATTAAATATCCAATAAAAAAGAATAAAAAGAATTCTGACGGATACTGTAAATAGCTTTCATTTGGTTTCTGTAGACTTTTATATAGAAATGTAACAAAGAAAGCAATGATCTAAGGAAGGGCGTTTGAGTCCAGAAAGACATGGTCAGAGAACATGTAAATAAACATTAGTAAGCACATACTAACTATTAACACAGGAGTCCTTTGCCACAACTTTCTCAGAACAGTCCAATTTAAACATAACTGTCAGATATATACTATAGATTATATATCGGAAGGTGGAAGGTCATATCCCGATTCAGAACACATTGGCCAGATTGGGTTCTATAACTATGTTCTGATATCCAACAAGAATGAACATCTCTTCTAAATATTTGTCACAGGAAGAACACAGTCACATCCAAGAACAAACCAGGGAACACAATGCACCTGAGGTAAAAACAAACAAACAAACAAAAAATCCTTCTGCCTTCTGTCCAGGAGCCTCTCTCACAGTCCCCTAAGGTACTGTTCTTCATACATCCTTCTTTTGGCCGCGTTAGTTAGGATGGTGAGATGAGCTTCAACTGGCTTCTTTGTTTCCTAACTGTAGGTGAAATGCAGCTAGCTCTTCATGGCCTTAGCATCATAATCTCCCCATCGTGTAGATATACACCTTCAAAGTGGGAGCCAAAATAAACTCACCCTTAATGTGCTTAGTTGTTTTTCATGGGTATTTTATAATACCACTGAGAATCATAATATTTTTTAAGAAAATAAATAACTGAAAATTCTTCAAAGATATTTTCTGCATGCTGAAGTCATAAATGACTAGTGTTGTTGCTCAATATTATTTGTACTATTTGTATAGAGATATTGGTAAAGTATGCATGTGTTTATAAAATATAAATAGTAATTTTGTGGAAGCCAAATTTTTCTGCAAGTTACTTTTACAAAATGGATTTTTCTCTGAGTTATCAGCTTGCTTAGTGTTAAAAACTTTTACTGATGGTTTTTAAACACTTTAACATCCCTTTTAGCCCATTAACCAGAGAGGTAGTAGGGAAGAAAGGATATGGGAGAAAGAGGAAGTGGACCTGTTTAGGAAGGTTTTTTGGAGTAACTCCCATCTGTGTTGTCTTGAAATTGGCAGTTCAGTTGACAGGTTAGCAGGAAAAACGTCACAGATACACCACCTGTCCAGTTCCATAGAGTCAGGCTAGCAAACACCAATCAGCAATAGTGGCACTACCTAGCAGTGACAGCCAGGCCTCAGCCTCAGCACAGGTCAGCAGGAAGGACCAGGAGGAACACCAGGAGAAGTTCTCATCTGTGGCTCTCTCACTGAAGATCAGGGAAGACTCCAGACCCATAAACATTGCACAGCTAGCTGTATATGCAAGCCTAGCTCAGGTCTGTCACTGTCTGTCCAGTCCTATTTATACTCACTCCAAACATCACATGTCCTTGCCTCAGCATGTGTTTCTGTCTCAGCTGACATCACTCTGCCAATCGGCCTGAGTCTGAGGAAGTGGCAAGAAACTACAGCACACCACTAGATTTTTTTTTTTTTGGTGCGTTTCTCTTTATGGAGTTCTGACAAATGGAGCCCAACTATGCAATGTAATGTGGACCAGTACCTGTGTGTTGCTAGCAAAAAATCCTTTATTACATGCCCTTTCACCTGCTTGCTTTAGCAGAACATCTTTTCACCTGTGTCTGCTTCAACAAAGCATTCCTTTATAAGTCTGCCTTAGTCTTTCACCTGTGTCCACTTCAGCTAAATGATCCTTCGCGTGTTTGCCCCAGCAAAACACCATCCAAAAAAGACTTTCCAAAGAACCTTCAAGTTTCCATTTCAAGGCTAAGTTTTGTTGCTTCTGAAAAAAAATGGCATTAAGCAAATTGGTATAAAGAATTTTACGACTAAAAGATAATATCACTTTGCCTTCAGAAAGTATTATACAGTTTGCAGAGAAAATATGGTCCAGAATGAGAGAGGCATGGGAGCCACGAGAGGGGAAATAAACAAGGAGGCTACATATTCTTTCATTTTCAGACAGGGTCTTTCTGTACAGCATGCAGACTGGCTTTGAGTTTAGGACTCGCTCCCCTCTGATTTCTGCAGTGAGAACCTAGATTAGAGGCAGGTACCACTGTGCCCCCAAGCTTCATTCCTTTGAAATCCTTCCTCTAGACTTTGATAAAATGACTGTGATTTGAGAATTAAAGATTAAAGATACAAATGGTGAACCTAACATCTCAATGCTTGGTGGTAGCACCATTAGGATAGGCTCTAAATTTGTATTTCAGTAATTTTAGGAACCTTTAAGCTTCCATAGCTATATCTTTCACATAGAAAAATACATCACATGAAATATATATGTCATATATGCATGCCCCCACACATATTTATGTGAAATACAAACATGTGAATATGTATATCCATCTATACATGCATATTAACCTCAGTTATACATAAACATTAATATAATCGTCACTCATCCCCTAATCTGGAATAGATGTGTCCCAGGATCACCAGTGAGTTCTTTTCTGTTTTTTAAAGCATCTCACCATGTCACTTAGGCTGTCCTTGAACTAGCTATGTAAATCAGGCTAACCTCAAACTCAGAGATCCTCCCCCATTTCCATGCTGAAGTCCTGGGATTAATGGCATACACCACCAGGCTGGCTTAGTTCTTATACTTAGGACAGCAATAATTTTGCATATACTTTGCTTTTTTCCCCCTGTACTTATATATACACGTTTAATTACTTTTCTCTTGTAAGTAAGCACTTATGCACTCTGGCTGTGCCTTGCAATTTGAAGTGTCATAGCAAAATTAGCACAAATTTATTTTCCTTCACACTCTCACAAGAGTCTGACTGGAGATTTTAGTAATTGCAACATCTGAGTTTCGTTCTTTATTAAGTGAAAAATGATTTCAGTTTTTAATGTAGGAAACACATTATGGCTTCTCTCTGATGTACCTGATGCATTGAAAGATCATTGCTTTCCCATTCACAGCTACTTGTAAGCAACATAAGGGTTCCATGAAGCCAAGGGAACTCTGTGATACCAGGACAGCCAGGCTTGTCCCGGTGGTGGCTACCAACTAAGTAGGAGCCAGCCTGCATTTACAATAGGATGCAGTGCAGAACTGGATTACATAAGATGGCATCACACTATTCAGAAAGGAACACCATTTATAACAGGAGTGGTTTATTCAGTGATTTTTCCGTTTGAAACGTTCAGATTATGGCTGATTACAACTGGTGAACCATGGCTAGCTGATGCTCGGAGTGAGAGGGAGTGATTGCCAAGTAAATACCTTCCATCAGAACATTTGCTTAGCATAAGTTGTTTCCAATTATCTAGGCATATTCTTTGAGACAGATGCACTTACCACCACCACTGCATCTTATTCTTCTGTCCAGTATACAGAAAGTCACACTGTAAATGTGATACCTTTTAAAATGATAGCCTGTCTGACAGTTTTTCCCTCCACTTTCAGTGTATTTAGAATCAAATCTTGGGCTACTGAGGGAGCCCATACATACGTCTGAGCTCAGTCCCCGGCATCCTCACTCACATCCCAGTGTCAGCTGTGATGCTCATGTGCCCTACCACAGGGCACACATATACATACCTCAATAGTAAATACAATTTATTTATTAAACTACTATGCTTTATGTTATGTTATGTTATGGAGTGTCTCTTATCACATTCATTGTTTTCAGAAAATATTTTTATAAAAATGGCGAAAAATACTAACATCTGAAATAATTCCCACTGATAGGTTTAAAGATGTTGTTGCGGTAAAGCATGGGACAGACATTTTACTCTTTATTCTTTGCTGTAACTGCCTGTGCATCTGAATATCCTTCCCTTTTGTTTATGCTTCTGCTTCAAATGATGATACAGGGATAATGCAACAGGGATATTCACACTTTAGGTTGGGAATGACAGACGTTTCCCCCTGGCATCAGACAGAATGGAGCTGTCAGGTGGAGCTCTGAGAACCCTTCTCTGTGGTGCCATTACTTCCTGTGTTAATATGTATCAAAAGATGGCCTAGTCGGCCATCACTGGAAAGAGATGCCCATTGAACATACAAACTTTATATGCCCCAGTACAGGGGAAGGCCAGGGCCAAAAAAATGGGAATGGGTGGGTAGGGAAGTGGGGGAGAGGGTATGGGGGACTTTTGGGATAGCATTGGAAATGTAATTGAGGAAAATATGTAATAAAAAATATTTTAAAAAAAGAAAGCTATGTAGAGAACTGGCTGTGCATAGTGAGGCTTCAAGCTGCCACTTCCTGCTATGGGTTCCTGCTTGTTTGGCCATGACTGTCAAGGTGCAAGAGACCATGTTGCTCAGTGTGTTGGGGAGGTAAGAGTATCTGAGCTAGGAGGAAGATTGTCTATATTAAGACGAAGGTTTGTTGCTGTCGAATATTTTAATATTACTACAATGAAAAGCCCATGTTCACATCTGAAACTTTAGAGAGATAACAACAACAAAATCACCATAGGTGTATTTGATAAAGCTCTGGTTTCATCCTCAGCAACCCAAGGCCAAAAGGGAGGTTCAGGCATACCTCAATGGTAGAGTACTGACTTGGCATTTGTGGAGTTGTTAGTTTAATCCCAGGCACTGCTGTATGCAAACAAAAATTACTGATGAAAGTAATGAATCTCTTAAGCCCCAAACATGGTATCTAACAGTCCACTTGGTTTTGAGCATACTTATAATTGATGTTTTTTTTTTTTTTTTCTAGAAGTTGAGAAAATGTATTAATGCCAAGAACAAGTACCATCTGGAATGTAGTAACCATTCACTAAATATTTATTAGATAATGTAGTTGATTAGCGATTGACCTTGGGTTTCTCCTTACATGTTTTTTGGCTGGGGAAACCTTGAAGGGGAAAGGAAATATATACACATTTCCTTTGGGGGGCGGAGGTGGGGAGAACAATGGAGGAGATTACTAGGCCACTCCTGATTGAGCTCCCTGCCCACAGGATGTGCTCTACCATGGAGTAGAGTTTCTTTATTCTTCCAATAACGAAAAGAGCAAGTGTTTCCTTAAAACAGAGCATGGCACAGTTGGTTTTCAGTAGCGCTCTGCCCTTCCTCCCACTCCAGGAGTGAAGTCTGGGGCAGACAGTTTGCTTTTTTATGCAATCTGAGTATTGTAGCATCGAAAGATTTCCAGACTATCTCTTCCCAAGCTTATCAAAAGCGTTTATTTTTTTGAAGTCAGGGTACCTGTTTTTCAAATGAAATCTCACCCAGAAACACAGTCAAAACAGATAAAAAAAAAAAAAAGTAGAGCCTAGCAAGTTGAACTGAACTCTGTGGAGATATTTGAAATATCATGACCACAATGACGAGAAAAAACGACCTCAAAGAGATTATGTAACTTGCCCGAGGTTGCACAACAAATTGGTGCAGAAGCAAAAAATAGAGTCCCCATCTTCTGATGGTTAGGCTTGTGCTCCCAGTGACCATCTCTTCAAATCCCTTTCAAGCTGGATTACATGTTTCTATGGGAACTGTGTTTTCCTTTCTTCTGTATGCTACAGTGGGAAATGTGCCTGGACTTTATCTGAGCTTCAATATTTGATTTGAGGGGAGGATATCTCAAAGCCCTTTCCCCAAATGAGAAACCCTCAATGATTCTGCCTCTGCTGCCTGCCTTTTTTCAAATTTTATTTTATTTTTTATTTTTTTATTTTATACTATTCTTGGAATCCAGGCAGAAAACATTGGCAGGCAGGCAAGAAAAAAGGCACTGAAAACTCTGTCTGGTGTAGGACCGAATTCTTCCAGCTGCCTCTCCATTGTCAGATGGGCATCTGTTGAGGAGCTTCCGGGCCTCATAGGTTTGCCTTTATCTTGGAGTCACAATGTCTGTTGCATCTCCTGGTAGATCAAAGGCCATTCTGAAAGGAGGTTAGGTTACTTAAACTTGTTGATTTTCTAATTCTTCCAGTGTGTCAATCAAAAAACACCATGAAACAAAACAAAAAATAACAACACAAACTCCAATGGCAACAACAATTCAAATTATGAATTGCATGAGTCTTACACAATGTTACAATCATCATTGCTAACATTGTTTCTACTTTGCTAGAAATCCTGCAACTATTTCTTGCCCCCATCCCCCCACCACCACTTTTTTTTTGTGTAGGGTTGGCAGTTTGCTTCCTTGAACCCCTAACATTTGTCTTATTTTTAGCATCCTCAGTTGGGCACCATTTAAGAACACATTTAAGTCACCCACACTGACAGTAATGGCGATAAAATTCTCTGTGCAGATGGGTGGCATTAGCTCTTCTGATCGGATCTTAGGCTAAAAATATAAGCACTATCATACTGAGTAAAAACAAATGGTTTGACAGCCACTTGAGAGATGTCCCAGTGGGCTATGGATGCTCACTGATCTTGTTGCTTGGCTCCCTTGCTTTTTTTACACGTAATCACATAAAAAGCCATTGAGCTATGGATCAGAAGAATCAAACTTTTATAGCCAAAGTCCACAGGTTGGTTAACGCTTTAGATACAATACTCTCCCTGCTCCTACTGCCAGAGCATTGTTATTTTTCAATGTGACAAACGTGGTATTTGGGGGATGGGAGAATGGAATTCTTCCCAGAGGAGAGTCCACACATGCAAATAGCTTCTCAGAGAATTACCATTGTCATAAGTCTTTCTTCCAATGAGGTGAAACACAAAGAGACTTCCCATTTGGCTCAGCACACTAAGTTGCTCCTGTTAGGACACCAATTGTTATCTGGGGTGGGTACCACCATGCCTCTTTGCTGTTTACCAGGCATAGCTAATTCTATAAATGCTACAGCTTGCAAGAAATGGAACCAAAATCTGATTCAATTGAGGCCTGGGGGTAGGGGACTCTTTTGAAAGGACAACAGCTATGCCATCTATGGAGGTTGAGGGGTGGGTATGGACAGAGAGCGCTGTGTGGTGTACGGGTCTGCTGCATTCTTTTTCAGCATATAAAATGCCCTAGTTCTGTTGAATACTGCTGTCAAGGTGGGTTTTTTTTTTTTGTTTTTTGTTTTTTGTTTTTTTTTTTTTTTTTTTTTTTGTTTACAGTGAGTGGCTGCAAATGCACTGTGTACTGGATTAGTGTCAGGAACTGCATACAAAGATCACCAGTCCTGGTTTGCTTGCCTGGAGGGGCAACCACAAATTTCACTGTGCAGTCAAGGCAACATGAATGTGTATGAGTTAGGTCCCGTGCCCTAGCAGCTTCAGCCTCTGACAATCACCCTGTCAAGCTTCCTGATTAGTTGTTTTGTGTGTGTCTGTGTGTGTGTGTGTGTGTGTGTATGTGTGTGTTATTTCTTCAAAGTCTTGAACAAATTGGAGATAGACATCTGGAGGCCAAGACTTTGAATTAGACTTTGGATAAAAAATGTAAAACATGCAGCTGTTGGTTCGCTGCCCTCCTAAACGCATTAAGAACATAGCCAAGGGCTGGATGCTACCAGGATCCTTTCATGGACCTATTCTGAATATAAAAATAGCAGCCATCATCATACCTCTGACAGCCTCTCATCAAATGGGCTGGTGATGAGGACGGCAGTCAATGATAGTGATGATGATTGCCCTTTGACTTACTGTCACCAAGTACAATGACAAAATGTGCAAGTAGACAATTCCATCTTGATGAAGGGTGTCTGTACCCAGGGAACTTGGAGTAGTGCACAAAGCCCCACATCCTTATTCTGAATTTCTCCAATCATCCATTCAGCTTTGTGAATGGCTATGCTCTTCATAAATGTGAGAGGAGAAGGCTGGCCCAAGAAATCACGGAAAGGGGAGGAACAAGGGCCCATTTTAGTTTCTCTCTTAAATTGATAGCATGGAAGTTTCTTTCCCTTTTAGTAGAATAGGTCCACAAATTTCTATAGAATTGTGTAGACTGTTGATGTTGCCTCAATGGGTCTTGATGCAGGCTGCACATTACAGTCATTTTTTAGAGCTTAGAAAGAAAGGAAGAAAGTGGAAAGGATGAAGGAAGGAGAGATGAAGGAAGGAAAGAGGGAAAGGGAAGGACAGGAGAAAGGTGAAGAAGGAGGGAGGAAGGAAGAAGGGGAAAGTGTGAAGGAAGAAAGTAAGAAGGAAGAAGGATGGAAGGATGAGGAAGGGAGGAAGAGAAGCAGATAGAAGGAAGATGAAAGAAATGGGGCAAGGAAGGGAGAATGAAGAAAGGGAAGGAAGACAAGAAGGGATGGGAGGAGAGGGGGAGAGATGACAAACCCTATGCACCAGAACTGCCTCCTGATTCTTCACTAAAATGGGACCTAATGATCATGGATGGTTTGGAAGCCTTCTTCCCCATGTTGATCTGAAGGACTGCCAAGTTTGAGAACAACCTGTTTTAACAGTTGATCCTTCTAGACCCAATTCTCCAGAAGACCTGCACTCAAAATTTGGGTACCCTTGACACGCAAGAAACCCAATCACCTTGAAGAACTTGTGGTGTAAGGTACTCAAAATCAGGACCAGTGTATTTTGCCTTTTGTGTGTGCTCTGGGATTTTCTTCTGTTGGGCCCTGTGTAAGTCTTTGATTATCATAAGATTTTAAAGTTACATTGATACTTTGTAGATATCTCATGGTCTATCCTTGTGGTGTAGTTCTTTTCTTTCTATACCTAATATGTCCTGGTTACCCCTGTAATTTATCCATTAAGAAATTAGGTAAATCTAAGTCTGCAATTTCTTGTTTTTAAATCTGTAACTTGAAGAAAGCCCAGCCTTGACCTCAGTTCTTTTACTAAACCCACGAGAGTTTGATACTTATGAGGTCAAGGAAGGAGAGAACCAGATGCCAAAAGTTGACTACATTTTTCGCTTTGGCAAGTGTGCATCCTCTTCCACCCATAATAGAGAGAGAGAGAGAGAGAGAGAGAGAGAGAGAGAGAGAGAGAATAGATAGATAATAGATAGATAGATAGATAATAGATAGATAATAGATAGATAGATAGATAGATACATAGATAGATACATAGATAGATACATAGATAGATAGATAGATAGATAGATAGATAGATAGATAATAGATAGATAGATAGATAGATAGATACCCAAATCTATGGTGTATAAAGGGACCCCTTCCCTCACTTTTTAAATCAGAAGCTCACTGATCCTCCTGCCTCTATCTCCTTGTCCTAGGACTACAGGTTTACGCCATTGTGCTTGCTTTGAAGAGGCTGGGATTTAACTTAGGGCTTTATACTCAAACGCTACCAACTGTGCTATATATCTCAAGCCTCCAATGCACGAGCTTTGTAAACAAGGTTTTTTTGTTTTTGTTTTTGTTTTTTTGTTTTTTTATAAGTACCAAGTGTCAGAAGATCAGAATTTCAGTGAACACTGAGGTTTTGAGTAGGTTATCATGATATAGATTCAGGGTTGAATATAAAAATTCTAGGCCCTCTGACAAGACAGTCCATCTGTATAATATACTTTTTGGTTTAAATGTTGTTTATGGAAGAATCGATAACGTCATATCATGTGCTAGTCAAGGTTATAAGATAGGGGAAGAAAAATCCTCTCTCTGCCTCAGTTCTAGGAAATGTAGTTCCCCTTTCTTCCCACAGTAACTATTCTCTTCATTTCTTGAATATTCTCCATTAGAGTCATTCCTTCTAGGAAGCGGCGTGCTTCTCCTCAGGCTGACTCGCGTGGCGCCTCTTACAGTTCCAAAGGAAACTATTCAGGTAGCTTCTTTGAGTGGCCAGTCATCCTGACTGAAGCAACTTTCCTGATGATTACATTCAGAATTAATAGGACCTCCTTTTAGCATGAGACTTTCCAAAAATACCTCAGTCCTGAAGGCCAAGCTGTTTCTGGGTCTCTGATTTACTATCACAGAATTTACCTAAAATCCTATTTTATAGACCATAAAAGTGAAATACTGTGTGTGTGTGGGAGGGGGGTGGGTGGGTGGGTGTATTGGTATAGCTTCCATATATTTTGTCTCCTCCAAAACTCATGTTTCAATTCATTCTTAATCATGAATACACATTTAGAAGTGTGGGCAAGTGGGATCTTTAAGATGTGCGAAGGAAGTTGGATCTTCTGTGAGTATTTAAGTCACTGAAAGGATTACCCTGAGAGGTTGGTGGTACAGTGGTCTCCTTCTTCTCTTTCCTTTGCATCCTGACCTTGCAGTGAATGATCCAGTGCCTATGCGATGATCTTCCTCACCTTTAACTCGCAGAAAGCGAGCCAGTTACTTATGGGTTGAAATCTTCAGAATGATAAGCCCTACTTGCCCCCTTTTTCCTTTATAAGTTAATTATCAGGTACTCATTATAGTAACAGAGAATGGACACAGACACTAAGTAGAAATGAAAATCTAGACATGATAAAGGGAGTGGGGCCCATGAAAGAATATAAGGTACACTGGACTGCAGTGAGTCCTAAGTTTTTAAAGATATTATTTATTTATTTATTTATTATTTAGTGTTTATGTCTGTTTCTGTGTGTGTCTGTGCCTTTCTGTGTGTGGTGAGTGTGTTTGTGTGTGAGGGTGTGTGAGTGATTGTGTGTGTCTGTATGTCTGTATGTGTATGGTGAGTGCAGGTGTATTTATGTGTAAGTGTGTATAAGTGTGTGTGTGTGTGTGTGTGCATCCTGCAGCATATATGTGGAGATCAGAGCAGAGACTACAATATGTTCCAGTGGGTTTTCTCTTTGCACCAGGTAGGTTCTTACAACTAGGTTCATGTCACCAGGCTTAGTGTCAAGAATTCCTACCAGATGATCCATTTCATAGGCTCTGAACTAATTTTTTAAATCTTAAGATGAATAATTGAGGGCTCATTTAAACCTGGTATTTGTTTTAGTCATATCATATATAAATAGATCTGTATGTTTTAGGTGGTGTAAGTAGAAAGGTCTTGTTAAATCATGACACAAGTCTTAAAATGCCAATTCAAAAGCCTAAATGCACAAATATGTAGGGAAATGCGTTTGAATAAGCATTTGACCTCTGGATATTCCTTTTACCATAGTAAGCACAGAGTCAGGGACTCTCTGAGATTTCCCAAATAGAAAATAAAATGAAGCCAGGCAGGTAGTGGTGGCACACACCTTTGATCCCAGCACTTGGGAGGCAGAGGCAGACAGATTTCTGAGTTCAAGGCCAGCCTAGTCTACAGAGTGAGTTCAGGACAGCCAGGGCTACACAGAGAAGCCCTGTCTTGAAAAACAAAAACAAAAACAAAAAACAAACAAACAAAACAACAACAACAACAAAATAAAACGAAAAAGAAAAAGGGTGTGGCCTTAGATTACTAATGTAGTATTCTGCACACAGCTTAGCATTTCTTGCTGACAAACTGCATCTGATGAGCAGGATATAAATATATTACAGCAGTGAACAGTACCTACCATCCTTGATTAAGTCACAAGCACAGTTATTTTTGCAATAGAACTTGGTATCTGAAAGCTATTTAACGTGACTCTCTGTGCACAGGGCATGCAATCTGGAACTCACTCCAGATGTCTTGTTTGCGGGAAGATGTACCGAGCTGTTTTCACATCAAATCCAGTAAGAAAGGATGAGTTTGGGTATTTGGATTAGGCTGGATATATATTTTAAATAGGATTGATGTTTGTAAGAAGTGAGCTGTACAGATGATTCATTTTCTCCAACAGAGCCGTTTGAAACAGTCTGGTGTGCAGAAAAGCAATATAACATGGGCTGACTCAACCGGTGCAGCACTTCATTCTGATTTGCTCGAAGTAACAGGTCAAACATACAGAATTTTTTAAAAATGACACAAGTCGAGGTGTTACACAAATAAATGATCCCTTCTAAACACGCTAATGTCTCTACATACACTTATTTATTATGGCATCCATTCACCTTTCGGTTGTTAAACTTTCCTATTGAAAGAGAGGATGTCTCTTCATTTTAAAAGTGATTGCCGGAAGACACCCTGGGTATGGTATATTTGTGTCTCCTCCATATTTCTAAGCAGATAGATGAAAGAATCATTATCGTAGATCCACAGATGTGGAGACAGCAGAGGCATAGTGTATGAGTCACACAGTAAATCAGTGGTCTGAAGACAATGGGACTTCTGACTCCTATTTCCAGATTTTAACTATGCTCATTTTCAACTTGGCTGAGCAGTGCTTAGATGAGCAAGTTTGAGCAGGTGAGTGCATTCATTGCTCTTTGAAAGCCACAAGTGATCCTCATTCGCACCCTAAGGGCTGCAGTTGGAAAAGAGGATGGTGATAAAGCCACTTTGTAGCCAACTGCTTTTAAATGGTGCCTTATTTTATTTTTAAGTGTGCTGTTCCTTTGGGGTCCTTGCCCCCTTAGAAACCTTCATTATAGCAATGGAAACATCCTCAGTTGTAATAATGGTAACTTCAGCCTGCTTCAGTTTTCTCCTACGCATCTGTTAGCCCCCAGGGAATGTTTGATATTAGAGCCTAACCCTCAACCCTTGTGGATCTATGGGATCCCTGCCAGCATTTTACTGCATAAGCAGGTGCCAAAAACTTGCTTCGTATGTGACATGTAAAGCCATTTTTAGCATATTGTCACAATCCCAGTGTCTATTACTGATTATCACAAACTTCTTGATAGAGCCCCCCTCCTTTTTCTATATGATATAAATTCTGGATACAAGCTCACTGAATAAACAATCATCTCCATTGAAATAGATTTTTCAGCTTGTTTCTCCCCAGTCCTTAAATGATAGATCAATACTAGAGGTATAACCCATTGAACGAGTGCCCTGTGCCCACATGAATTCTCTAGGTTGGGTTTTTAGCTCCAAAATAAAAGATACATCAAAATGCCATTCCAGTATTTGGGAAACTTGGATAAGAGGATTGTATATCAGAGGCCAGCCTGGGCTAGATAGCCCATACCAATAAAGTATAGAATATGCAGCTAGACTGTCTAAAGAAACTATATTAATTGTCTGGGTGAGATTCCAGATTATATACAGAAATAAAAAACAGTAAGAGTTAGAAATTAATTGGGAAGACTATCCAGGAAAGCCTCAATGCCTTGCCCACCATGAATCAGCAGGAGTGGCATGTGACACCTAACACTAACAAGGTAAGGGTTTATTCTCTCCCAAGCACTGGCACACCTCACTCTTCACATTGTTTCTATGGTATATAATCTATGATTTAGTGGAAATCCCCTAACCTTTATTGAGTCAATTAAGTACATTAGTGTGGAACAATGCAGTGGCAGACAAGAGAATTATTGTTTGGATGTTTGGTTATGGAGAAAGTTAGCTAGAGAGTGTATGGGATCGTCAGTCCCTTCTGCAAGGTATGGAGACTCTGAAAATCTCAAGCAAAAGCAGAAATCCTCATGCTACCACTGAATAGATGGATTCTCAGCTCTATAGAGTTTTCAAAGCACAGCCCCAAGTATCACAATAAATCAGCTCATTAGCATCTCCCTTTAAACCGCTGGTGCTTCCTAAGTGGCCTGGCCATGTAGCAGCAAGCATGGCACAGAGCCTATGTGGGATTCTCCTGAGCCCAAAGGCTATGGAATCACAGGTGATGCCAATTAAGCCACCGACTGGACTTCCCAGGAGGAGGCATCTTTCATGTCTTTGCAGCCTAATGAAGAAGAATCATTTGAGTAACTTTCTCCCCCCTTTTCTTCTTCTTCTTCTTTTTTTTTTTTTAACAAGAGGATATGAAATTAAAGGAGCCTCCTCGAGGAGCTGTAGACTTTTTAATGATATGTACATAATTCTGTACACTCACAGACCTCATACATGTCTGCCTGATTGGAGATTAAAGCACAAGATCTTGCATCCTAAGAATTTCCTCATTAAGGTGAGCAGCACACCATTGTCTCTTCCTGCCAGGCTCTCCGCTGTGGAGTCTTTCCTGGATCTTTGTGAAGGTAGTTTACCCAGGTGGTTCTGTGTGAGCTGCCTGATGTATGTCTTGAAAGAAGAAGACATGCAAAAGAAAATTCAGGATACAGTGCCTACTACCTGTATTCATTTGAATACAATTTGGAGTCTGGAAACCACTGCTCAAGAATCGACCATCATATACATGTCAGAAGATGCTGTTTCCTCCAGAGAGACAGAGGTTCTTGCCTTTTCTCCCTCCCTGCATAGCCTGCAGTTTAACATATGGGTATTTGGCGAGATCATTCAGCTGCCATATTAATTAAGCTATATTCCTAACATGACTTTTTCTAAAAGATTGTAGCATCAGGAAATTAGAAGACAATACATTTCTCCCCGGCTCTATTGGAAGGGTAGACCCTAGAGAGCTAAAATGAATGAAAGAATGAGTGAATGAGTAAATAGATAAATAAAATTTTACAAAGTATCTGATAAATCAAGGAGGATGTAGGTCGCAGCTGTGAGGACTGTGTTCTGGTGTTTCTATAGGCTTTTGCTAAAATGATAGGTGGTAAAAATGACCCCTTTCTTTCCTTCATTATTTCCCTCTCCCCTTCTAGTTAGGGACTCTTGTTGCCAATTGTTACCTCTGCTCTCAGGAAAGGTTATGTGATTAATCTTCATCCGAATGTGCTTCACTATTTTATCCTCTCAAAAGCAGGACAGAAATAGGTAAGAAATCTGTGCCATTTGGGGACTAGTGATGTGTCCTTGCCACATCTGCAGTGGCACAGGCCGAGAATAAATGTCCCTGCTCTGTCAGGATTGCCTGGGGATCATGCTAGCTTACTTATCTCTAGATGTCCCTCAGTTTCTGACAGTATAGCAGGACAGAGTATACCCCTCGATTTGAGGGTTAAACAATATTCAGGAAGGAAGGCTCTGGTGTTTTGCCAAACATACCAGATCTCAACTGAAGAGATGAGACCATAACTTAGACTATTTCTAGAAAGTTTTAAAGCATTCTTTAGTGGTAGAGATTTTTTAATGATTTATCCATTTATCATTTGGTACTAATATTGTATATACTTGGTGTTAGGATATGATGTGTAGCAATTCAATATTGATTCTCTACTTCCCAAGAACTTGTATTTTAATAGCTATAAATAGTAAAAATATAACCCATTCATGGGGGCTTCTTTCAGGAAGTGAGTGCTGTTAATGGGACGCTCTACAAATGGAAAAATGGAACAATGTGTTTAAGGAGAATGTGTAGCATTTAGAAATCAGTTGTAAAGGAATGATTCTTTGGGGGGACATGTTTTAAGTCTTTGTCTTCATGGGTGTGGTTAAATCAATTTTAATGTAATGGTTTGGCTGTATTTTAAGGGGACACTGTTTCCCCTTTGTCATTAAACGTCTAGGCACATAGTTGCAACTTTTCATGAATTAGTGAATTCAGTTGCTAATATGCAGAACTGCCTGCATAATGTAACATGACAAAGGCTGCTATATCTTCAGCTTCCTCACAGACTTTAAATAGCATACACACAGAGAATTATTTTCTTTTTAACTTCAACCAAAACTATTACAAGTTTCATTCAAATGAAAATGAGGATATAGTTTGGCATTACTTAAAATAATGGAGGAGAAAATAAGCCATTTACTTAATAAGAATCTATCTACCTATCATTTATTTATCTATATATAACTATATATCTATATACATATACATATAATTATACACACATGTGTGTATATGTATATATAATATATATATTATATATATACATATTACTTTAGAGAAATAATCCCACTTAATTATCACACCAAGCTTATGAGTTACATGACATTTTCTGTTTTATAATTTGGAAAATATGATTGAAATAGATTATGCGAATAGTTATTCTCTAAAGCCCATAGCTCTATTAGTCTGTCATATTGCCATCCACGTTGTTCTCATGTGTTTTTCTGTGACAAGCCTTGGAAACAATGCTCATTTGATAATTTTGGAGGTTGAAAGGTCAAAGATGCAGTCCTGGCTTAGGTGAGAACATCATTAGCTATGTCACACTATGGTGGATGGCTTGAGTAGAAGCCTGCTAGAGAAAGAAATCGTGTACTTTTACAAGGCATGAACTCTGCAGAAGTTCTTCACCTTCAGAGCTCTGCTGCTTCCCATGTAACTACCTTGGGATCCATATTTAAAATACACCAGCCTTTTAATCAAACCAAAGCCTTGTCATAGTGATAAGAGTGACCACATAGATGATTGTTTTTTTTAGATTTAATAACTTTATGTGTATAGCTGTTTTGCCTCCACGTATGTTTGTGTATAATATACTCAGAGGTTTCCCAGGAACTGGAATTATAGATGGTTATAAACCATCCAGGAGGTAGTGGGACCTGAAACTAGTTTTACTGCAAGAGCAGTAAGTATTCTTAGCTGCCGAGCTATCTCTGCAACCCCTCCCTAATAGATGACTATCTTATTTCAGACCCTTCAACACATATTCCATAGAAGAGGACACAATGCTGTAGTGGCTGGTTTCAATTTACAAATACTAGTTAAAAGCTGCTTGTGGAATCTATTTCTTGGACCTATTTTTTTGGAGCTTCCATGTATGCATTACTCGATTGCTTTGAGAAGCAAGTGCAGTGCATTTTAGTCCCTAGCTCTGTGATCAGTGACATAACCTATTTTTGGAGAACTGTATACACAGCTAAAATTGTAAACCAAGCACATAAGATGATTGTTTCTTTTCTCTTTTGGAGAAATACATATATGCAGAGACAGATGGGCATTTTGCATTCTCTAGGTCACACACATGTCCTGGCCTCCTCAACACCCAGTCAGATTGGCCATACTAAGCATTGTGGCTCTGAAGCCAGTAGTGCTTTTCTTCCACTTGACATACCCTGATGCTACTGTTTCTGTGGCTGCTACCCAGATTAAAGTGGGTGATTTCTTATACAGGCAAAATTTGTTCAGGTTGAAAATTCTAATTTACATTGTTTTTGTTGTTGTTATCAGTTGATTTTGAAATATATTAGTATAGAAATTTATTCATATTTTCCGTGGTTCGATAATGTAAACAGTGAAGTGGCAAGTATGAACTAATACCAGTTTAAGAGAATACCAGTTGTTCCTCAAATTGGTAATTAGAACTATGGTTTTAACAGAGGCCATATTAGGAGGGAAAAAAAATCTTTGGGAAATATTTCCGAGAATAAAAAATAGGTAGTGTTGTTTCCACAGAACTATGTAGGGTAGCTACTTTTGACCTCTATTGAAGCTGAAAGATTTAAAATAAGCTAGAGAAAGTTCAGATATAAACTAACAGTATGGGGATTACAAGGTGTGAGGAGTTTATATGGAGAACTCAAGTCTGATAGTGCCTGGATGACAGCTCCCTCCGGATGCTTTGTATGGGTAGTGAGTCACTTGATACAATGTGTGGGCATACTGAGACATTTGCAGGATGAGTGATGCAGTATCTATGACCCATTATATAGGGTCTTAACTTTTTGAGTCATCTTGAAACATTAATAGAAAATAGAAATTTTATTTCAATGATATATTTTGTTTAATTTGGCCTATCTAAATTATCATTCCATCATATGACAAATTTGACATTCTCTCTCTGGAACTAAGAGAATATTTAGAGAATGCAGTGTGAATTTGATGCATTGCCTGTCTTCTCAGGCTACCCACATTACAAGCACTCAATGATGCAGTGGCAGAGGCTTTTACACGGGATGAAGGTTAACCCAAGGCTTGCAGATGAGGGATGGATATCAAAGCCTGTGATTTTTATGTAAGCTTCAGCATAATCTTAAAGGTAATAAAAAAGAAGGACACTTAACTCTGTTCCAAGAAGTTTTGACTTCCTTAATTGAGGTCTAACTCCCCATATTAGCCTCTAAGACTAACACTCTTGGAAGTAGAAGAAAATACAAGGCAACCTTCTCTGAGCCTAACCACCTCCAACTTAGATGATATAGCATGAGGTACATGAATAGAAGTAAGATGTTGGAGGAGTTGCATGGGGCATGAGATAGAAATGACAAATTCTGCAGGACTTCTGAGTTGACCTTGGTAACTCGTAAGCAGAGGTGACTTTGGGCAAGTAAGACTCTGAGAGTTGAGCTTCTTTCTAATGTCTGTCATTGGTTAATTCTCTCTGGAGAAAGAAAGAAAGAAAGAAAGAAAGAAAGAAAGAAAGAAAGAAAGAAAGAAAGAAAGAAAGAAAGAAAGAAAGAAAGGAAGAAAGAAGAGGGGAGGGTAGGGGAGAGGAGAGGAGAGGAGAGGAGAGGAGAGGAGAGGAGAGGAGAGGAGAGGAGAGGAGAGGAGAGGAGAGGAGAGGAGAGGAAAGGAAAGGAAAGGAAAGGAAAGGAAAGGAAAGGAAAGGAAAGGAAAGGAAAGGAAAAAAACAAAGGAAATTCTGTGTCTGCCTCTGGCCAAATGCATTATTCTGTTAGCTTCATTTTGCTTGTTGATGCTACTGCTTATTCAGTCACAAAATGTGGTAAATGGTGATGTGCACACCCTCCGAGACCCCGAGGTTAAAACACTGCTGTGCTTAGTATACCGAGTCACCTTAGGATTGTGGTAAGATCCACAGCATGCCCATGAGTTAAAGTGAATGTTTCTAGAAAGGCAAATAGAGATGTAGCACAGGCCAGACTGATTCGCTCAAGGGCAGTATGTCTCTCTCTCAAGTTCCCAAATCCTCCTCCCTTAGAAACCATTGACTTTCTTTTACTAGCTCCCAGGTCCTCTGCCATCTCCCAACCCCCACCATCCTTACCCCTTCTGTGCCTTAAAGAGAAAACCCATCAGCAGCCTTTGTGTTTGGGTTTATTGTTTTGGTCAGATAACAGTGACCTCCTTCAAAACCCTCTAGAGATGGAGAGGGGCCCTAAACACCATGCAGTGTAAACCCTAATGTGATTTTGACTGTTGAGTTAATAGCTTAGCATGTAACCCTGAAGTTTATTTTGCAGTGCCGCCAATGACAAGAATTTCACCAGTTCCTGTGGCAGCCAGCTTTGGGTTTAAACAGCTCCTTCTCTCTGTAATCTCCCCCACACATTTATTCCTGTGACTCTAGCCCTTTGAGGCTGTGAATAACACCTAGCCTAGGAACCTGAAAGTGTTTGAAAATCATACCGCAGTGTGCTTCCCCTCTGCTGTGGACTCCACCAGTGTTCTTCCTTCAAGCTGAGAACTCAAGAGTTCTGTTCAGTGCTTCTCCTGAAACAGGGATATAGCCTCCTTACTTCATTTAAGAGTCACAGTGGCCAGACAAATCACTAAATGCATGATTATAAATACGGTTTGATCATCTGACCTTCATAGGTTTTAGGAAAAAGGAGTATAAAGGAATATATAAAGAAAACTAATATAAAGACCCCAAAAAACAGTCCTGGGAAGGTTTCCTTTCATGATTCATGTAATAAATTATGAGTTGGCCTGAAACTTGCTATGTAGAACAGTGTGGCCTTGAACTCACAGACATTACTAATTTCTGCTCCCTGAATGCTGAGATTAAATTAATGTCACTATACCAGTTGCATTTTTTTTTCAATTTTAGTTAAACCATGTTAGAGGAGCCTAGGTTCCTATCTACTGCGAGATGATACTTTTTCTAGTGGCACTAGGAGGCAGGTTCTGAAATTAGACAATCAAATTAGAGATGACATTATGCAAATATATGTGTATATATAAATATATACATATTTTGTTTGTTCAGAAAGTGACTTAAAACTATTTAAAAAGTGCTATTTTTAACTTCAAAGTTACATTGCCCCCACATGCCCCCTTTTTAATGTTTGAAATTAAGCAGCATGGAGATTGGGGCTGAATGTTCCAGGACCATTATAGTTAGCTAGACCTCTGTGATGCATTCAAGTCTGCAGAGCTACCCAATGCTTAATCCACGTCATTGCTTGGACTCTAGGGTGCATGCCCAGTGGTAGGCATTTATTTACCAAATTAAAAGCACGGCGAGTAGGAGCCAAGGTATTATTTAAGCACATTTATCGACCCCCATTCAGCTACTATTTACTAAATTTCTCAGTGATGGAAGATGATGAACGAGTTGATTGTTGCAATCACTTGGCTCAGCTAAAGGTGAAATGCATCTTGCTTGATTTATTCCTCTTGCTTTGACAAGACAGCTTTGGCTGGGATTGGAGGGTGTCCAGCTTTAAGCTGGATAGAGTATGCAGAGTTCAGGGATTTTTTTTTTCTCCTGGCTTTTGAATTGTTCTGTCAAACCTGCTAGGTGACGTCACCCAGTATAGATGCTGACATGCTGAGATGTAGAGCCCATTCCTGCCTCTGTTCACCTGTCTTTTCCTTTGCTTTCAGCTCAGTGCACAGCCACACTTGCTGAGGACACATCCACAGGTCCGTATACAGGCACAGGCTGACAATCATAGATGTTAGTGTCTACTTCCCCTGGTCTTTCCGTAGATGGTGAAGCAAATCAAGAATCCAGGGATTTTATAGACCATGGCTGTATGAGATGCAACGTATTGGGTTGCTTTTGCCATGCAAGAATTTTTCATGTATTTTCAGAGTATTTTGTTTTGTAAAATTTATTGTAAACAGATTTGTTGTAAATGTATCACTGTATACCCTCAGCTCTGAGACAAAAAGGATTTAGACTATTTTTTTTTCAAATAAAGGGTATGAAATGTTTGAAATTAAGATGTGCATTTATTGGGAAATTTTTCAGTTGGGACCTCTCCTTCCCTGGTCCTAGGTGATTCTCATTCATTCTGACAATAAGATATTGAAATGTCTTATTCTTGTTTCTCAGATAGTAGTACCCTCATTGGCACTGTAAAGTGATGCAGGCTGGGTGAAACTAAGGCTTTGTGTGTGGTGCTTATTCTAAGTCTGTTGTTAACTTGTAGACTATGTTTATTTATTCTCACTGATAAAACTGTAAGCCACTCTGTTTTGAAAATGTTGAGTACATACATACGTTTCTAAGGAGTTGATGCTATCAATGTAGACATAGATCATGTGAGTATATCTGAGTTGTGATCTACCAACTATTTTTTAAAACTTTTTGTTGATTCTTTGTGAATTTCACATCCTATACCCCAATTCCACTCATCTCTCACTCTCCCCAAACCTGCCCTTCACCCTTACAACCTCTTTCTCAAACAAACAAACAAAAAATCAAAAACACACACAAAATATCAAAAACCCCCAAACCAAACAGAACAAAACCAAATCAAACTAAACAAAACACAACAAAACTTGTTGTGAAAGCTGTAGTGTGTCACAGTGTATCCCACAGTATACACTTCTGTCCACACTTCTTTGCTTGCAAATATTCATTGCAATGACTTGGCCTGGTACAAGGCCTCCAGCTTCTACTACTCTGTCAATATGACTGGGACTCCTCTCAGACATTTTATTGTTGTCCTATGTCATGGAGATGCTGTAGTTTTGGATATGTAAGACCTGCCTCTTTATGCATGCCAGCCGTATATCAATGGAGTAGATGTTGGGGTGGGTCATTCAAAACCCTAGATCTGAGCTTGATAGTTATCTGAGCTCTTTTGCCTTTGCCCTACCAACTATTTTTAATGGCAACATGTTTTTCTTTTCAAATTGACTTTTATGGAAGCAAAATATTTGATGTAGATGAATGAGGTGAATATCATATTAGACAGTGGGTTATTTTCCAGGCTTCAAGGCATCTGAACGCTAGGAAGCTGGCTTAAGTGTTTAATACTTCGGTTACAGATACAAGTCTGTGAGACTTAAGTGCAGGTCAGATCCTATTGTTAATCCTGCTTTCCTACAGAAGAAATAAACAAATTCTTCTATCTAGTTGTCTTCTGTCTCCCCAGGTTCTCTCTGTGACTCTCATTAATAAACTAATATGATATTTGACACACACAGATAATCTATTACAGTTTTATGACATAGGTTGAATGGGACCAAGAGAAAATGTCTGTATTACTAGCAGATAATTTGGAAATGAAATACAGCAACAACTCCAACAACACAACAACAAAACCCAATAACTAAGCTCTAGTGGATACTTTTCAGACCATACTTACTCAAAGACTTAGGCTTTCAAATAAGGTCTGAGGAGTCTGAGGAGGAAGGTGCAATTTGCAAAATCTGATGTTAATTGATTAGTCAGTAAGAAAATGGGAAATGTTGCTAAACCAGAGTCAATCCATTTCTTAAAAGCCTTGACATCCATTTACTGGTTAAATGGAAAATCTGGTTGTAATCAACGTGGGATCTGGTGCCTGCTTCCTACTTCATTTGCATCGTGTAAAACACACTGTAGTTGATTGTCAGGCTAGAATGTCTTTCTCTCCCTCGTAGCCGTTACCATGACGTTTCATCCTTTTCTGTGGCAGTTTTTAAGCGAGGGCAGTGAAGGTTAGAAAGCCTGGTTGTGTCAGGATTCTGAGCTGGGTTGTGTCAGGATGCTGGGCAGGAAGGTAGAAAACATAAACTGAGGTTGTCCTCAGAAAAGTGTCATTTCTTTATTCGGATTTTGGAGAATAGTCAGAGTTCCACTACAGATTTATCTGTACAGAAATCACTGTGGCTTTGGTCAGCCCACATTCTCATGTATAGTGTCATGTTATCTTAAGATGGTATGTATGTATGTATGTATGCCAGCAGTCCTCTAAAGTGCTGAATCTCATATCATCCTACCTTTGTTGCATATCACCACTTCAAGTCATGAATGTTCATTGGGAAATGGTGGCCTAAGATTTTTCTGCAAGACATAAAGTCGTACTTTCCCTATTTAATTCGTATTATTATAGTTTAATTTTTATACAATGACATTGATTTAAAGGGTGTTCTTGAATATATGTTAAGCCTACCACATTAAAGAATTTGACTGTATCCATCACTTCCAGATTGTTCTTCGTATACCTTTGTGGTCTTTCTGTGCTCCAGTACTCAGCCATCCCAACCACTGTTGTTTGTTTGCTTGCTTGTTGTACCTCCTGCTATAGAGTCTAATTATACTTTCATTTAGATAACATTTTCAAAATGAAGAAATTATTATTTTTCACGTGATAGACACCTGTTTTCACTTCTGTCTCTTTGCTGGTTATGACGATGTTTGTAGATAGAGTTCTCTATGAAATTCCTCAGAGTACAGCATAGCAATAGTGACAGAGGAAGCAAGCAGCTACTTGCTGACTGGTGGTACATTTTATATGCCTGCAGAGGCTCTAAGCAATGGCAACATTGGCATATATGTGGGTAATATAGTGTGTGATCATATAATATACATGTGTAGTAAATATCTTGAGTGTTGTGTCTGGCCAGTAGATCACAACCTGGGTTCTAGCCTGGAAAGGCATTTTGGAAACCTGGAAGAGAAGAGGGGCTAGGTGGTGCGAGATAAGGAAGGAACTAAGACAAAGGTCTCTGCTCAAGGTTCAATTTTTACTATTTCGGCACTCCGTTATGAAGGAAGGGGGAGGGGCCCAATTCCCGCCAAATAATCTTGGAGTCCAGTAGCAGGGTGATCACGTGATGGCTCCAAACAGCAAAGCTGCAGGTTCCAGCAGTGGGCATGGCAGAACAATTGAGCAGGAAGCTCCATCCAGGTGTAAACAGTGGAACCATTAAGGCTGGGGGAGGGGAGACTACACTTGAGTATCACAGTAGCCATAAATATGTGAAAGTTAGAAAAGTGTCCGTAGCTTATGCTTTTCTGAACTCGGTTTCAGGTGTGTAGGTATCTATATCCCTTTAAAGTAAATGAAAAGTTATAATAAGAAATTAAGCAATAATCACAATTATCAGTTGTTTGTAAACTGCTGGTTAATGATTAAAGCCAAGAAGCATATATATATAAATAAACTAATAATGATCACAGCATGCTTGCTACCCATGTTGTTAAATGTTTGGTTTCAGGATGCTGCTATTGGGAAGTGGTGACCTTTAATAGTGGGTACCAGTTGGGGTGTATTTAGGTCACTGGACTGCATTCTTCCTGGGGTTTGTGATACTTTGACCTTCTGTTTACTTTTTTATCCAGGCCAAAAATCAATAGTTTCACCCATGCTTCACACTATAGCATGCATCTGTATCACATATACACAGAAGTATTATAAATACATACGTGTTCAAAAGTGTGAGTCACATTATAACCTTTTCTCTGTCTAAGACCATTGTCTTCACATATTAAGTTATAGTAGTTAAAAATCTGAGTAACACTCTCTTCAGCATATTTCGAAACCAATTAGTTGTACAAAATGAACATTTTTCAGACTTCAAAAATACAATTCTAGGAAGAATAACACAGGGAATAATTATATTCCATTTGACTTGTTATTGGGGAGAAACACCTTTAAACACAATGAATTATTTGAAGAAAATTTGAAAATAAAAGACTGAACCATCTGTGAACTAGAATTGAATCACAAACAGTTATAAATATATGTAACAATAATTTTCTATGAAGTTCATGAATTTAAAATTTGAGGTTATGAAAGAAATTTTGTTCTATTTCAATACCATAGTTCATAGTTCATATGCTGTTGTTATTGTAATGCTGTATATCTTGTTTCCAAACATAATACAATGCTATTTAACAAAACAAATTGTGCTTTATTTCAAAGAGTAGCATTAAGTCATTTTTAATGGTAATAATAATACTTGTTAAGAGAAAGAAATTGATTTTATTTATAAGTCCATTAAGTTTAACTTTGAATAGAATATTAAAATGATGCTTATATCATGATCTTTAAAACACTGATTTTTGTTGGAACTTTCTATCATATCACAGAGATATGTTTAAAATTAGGGGCTCCTTACTATGTTAGAGTTGAGTCCTATGTTTACAGTGTATTAAGTTATTTAATCTCAGTTTACCTCTTTGGAAAGCAGAGAGTTATATAAATTGCATCATTAATATACAAAATACATTGAGTTTAACTGTAGGAAAATAGTTGAAATAGAGGTTAAAGAGATGATCCAGCAGTCAAGAGTGCTTGCTGCTCTTATGGAATCCCAGGAGAGTCCACTTTCTTGTATCCAAGTCAGGAACCTGGCAACCACCACCTTTAACTCCAGCTCAAGGAAACACAAAACCCTCTGCTGAACTCTACTCTGTCAAGAACTCATGTGTACATACGCCACCAACATATGTATATATAAACTAGAAACAAAACAAAAAGTAAAAATGGCATATGCTCTTATTACCCCAAATACTCTTCCAGTTTTACAGATGAAGTACTTTAATTACTTTGACAGAGTTCTGTGAATTATCGAATCCTGAAAGGGGTCTTTTTACTGGGTATTTTTTGTGCTGTCCAGGGTGCTGAAAAATTTCACTATCTCTTTTAACAGAATCAAAATCCATTGGTTTAGAGAATCTTGGGTGACTTCATAGTTCTTTAAATTTGGTACCATCTGCTTATTGGTAATATCATGAGTGGACAGTGTTTGGTGGTGGGTATCCCTAAAGAAGTAGAGCAGTTTTCACGCAAGTGTTAAAACTCCTTATTCCACTTGCATTGAAATCATGCTTTTTTTTTTTTTTAAGTCTTACTAATTGTATATGAAGAAGGGTTCTAAAATCCCAATTAATTTTGCCAAACAGATGGCTTCCTTGTCTGATTCCTTTTCATCTTCAGTCACTTTCAAGGTCACGATATTCTTTTCCAGTGCTAAAAACAATTAATTCTTAAGACTTTTCTGAGGAATGTTTCACCTTGTTATATAGGTACAAAGTTTGAAACAAAAGCAAGTACTGGATTCTCACAAATTATATGTGAGATAACTAGATGCAAATGTCCATTCCTCACATATATGTCACATAATTAGCAGCTAAAATTTTTGTGTTATGGAATTGGGACACTTCCATGATTTCCAGTGCTCACTCTCAAAGCTAGGAGATTTATTCTCATCCACTGTATTTTTGCACAAAGACTTAGATGGCGAGCTCCTTTTGATATAACAGATTTCTCTAAAAGAATTGAATTTCTGCATTGCCTGCTCTGCTCCAGTGGAGGGAGCCTAACCAAAGTGGGTTAGTGATACGAAAGGTTTAGTAAAAGGATCTTCCTTAAGCCACTGCATGTTGTAGTCTTGTCGTCCAAGACATATGTAACATTCCATTTTGAATCTTATAAACATTCTTCTTTAGTCTATTAGGGAGTGTTTGAAGACATATATGTATTGAATTTGCAAAAGAAGGCTTGGTAGTTTTTATAAGTATTTTTCAGTACCCCTTCAAATGAAACAAAACCACATCAGCTTTCTCAACCCTAATCTAAAAAGACTATTCAAATTATTTGTTCAGAGTTAAAAAAATGTTGTTTGTAGGGAATGTGGATAAATGAACAGAATGTTCATGAAGTGTTATTTGTGTCTTAGTTTCTTTCTTTCTTTCTTACTTCCTTTCTTCCTTTCTTTCTGTTGTTGTAGGTTCTAGATATATAGTGCAGGAGAGTCTCAAGTCAGAATACTTCTAAGTACTGAGTTTCAAAGGCCTATACCAGCATGCCCAGCATCATTTGTAAATCTTACAAATTTTTAAAATTTCTTTTTTTTAATTTTTTATTAGGTATTTTCCTCATTTACATTTCCAATGCTATCCCAAAAGTCCCCCATACACTCCCCTCCCCCCAACCCCCTACCCAACCACTTCCACTTCTTGGCCCTGGTTTTCCCCTGTATTGAAGCATCTAAAGTTTGCAATACCAATGGTCCTCTCTTTTCAACGACTGCCGACTAGGCCATCTTCTGATGCGTATGCAGCTAGAGACATGAGCTCCGGGGGTACTGGTTAGTTCATATTGTTGTTCCACCTATAGGGTTGCAGACCCCTTCAGCTCCTTGGGTACTTTCTCTAGCTCCTCCAGTGGGGGCCCTGTGATCCATACAATAGCTGACTGTGAGCATCCACTTCTGTGTTTGCTAGGCCCCGGCATAGCCTTACAAGAGACAGCTATATCTGGGTCCTTTAGGCAAAATCTTGCTAATGTATGCAATGGTATCAGTGTTTGGAGGCTGATTATGGGATGGATCCCGGGTATGGCAGTCTCTAGATAGTCCATCCTTTTGTCTCAGCTCCAAACTTTGTCTCTGTAACTCCTTCCATGGGTGTTTTGTTCCCAATTCTATTAAGGGGCAATGTGTCCATACTTTGTTCTTTGATCTTCTTGAGTTTCATGTGTTTTGCAAATTGTATCTTATATCTTGGGTATTCTAAGTTTCTGGGCTAATATCCACTTATCAGTGAGTACATATCATGTGTGTTCTTTTGTGATTGGGTAACCTCACTCAGGATGATGAATTTCATAAATTCATTCCTTTTAATAGCTGAGTAGTACTCCATTGTGTAAGTGTACCTCATTTTTTGTATCCATTCCTCTGTTGAGGGGCATCTGGGTTCTTTCCTGCTTCTGGCTATTATAAATAAGGCTGCTATGAACATAGTGGAGCATGTGTCCTTCTTACCAGTTGGGACATCTTCTGGATATATGCCCAGGAGAGTTATTGCAGGATCCTCCGGTAGTACTATGTCCAATTTTCTGAGGAACCACCAGACTGATTTCCAGAGTGGTTGAACAAGCTTGCAATCCCACCAACAATGGAGAAGTGTCCCTCTTTCTCCACATCCTCGCCAGCATCTGCTGTCACCTGAATTTTTGATCTTAGCCATTCTCACTGGTGTGAGGTGGAATCTCAGGGTTGTTTTGATTTGCATTTCCCCAATGATTAAGGATGCTGAACATTTTTTCAGGTGCTTCTCAGCCATTCGGTATTCCTCATGTGAGAATTCTTTGTTTAGCTCTGAGCCCCATTTTTAATGGGGTTATTTGATTTTCTGGAGTCTACCTTCTTGAGTTCTTTATATATTTAGGATATTAGTCACCTATCTGATTTAGGATAGGTAAAGATCCTTTCCCAATCTGTTCGTGGCCTTTTTGTCTTATTGATGGTGTCTTTTGCCTTACAGAAGCTTTGCAATTTTATGAGGTCCCATTTATCGATTCTTGATCTTACAGCACAAGCCATTGCTGTTCTATTCAGGAATTTTCCCCCTGTCCCCATATCTTCTAGGCTTTTCCCCACTTTCTCCTCTATAAGTTTCACTGTCTCTGGTTTTATGTGGAGTTCCTTGGTCCACTTAGATTTGACCTTAGTACAAGGAGATAAAAGTGGATCAATTCGCATTCTTCTACAATTTTTTAAAAATTCTTAATAAACCATAACTGTTTAGAGGTCTTGAGGTTAATGAAAATGTAAAATTTATATAAAATATTCTATTCTTCAACTCCATGGCTTCATGCATTTGAGTTTTCTTTTCTGGTTATCACAGGTCACAGTTTATACAAGTGAAGCTCCTTCGTTTAGGTCACCGACATGATGACTCTCATTCTAAATTTCAGTTTTCTGTGTGACAAAGCTTTCAATACTTTATAGTTTTTGCTTTATTCAGATCAGAATTTGCTTTTGCATCTTGCATTTTTAGATGCTAAGGGTAGAGTGTATGTAATTCAGTGTGAGGCTAAAACACTAAGGCGACTGACTGAGGAGATTCTAAGTCACTTGCTTAGGAAAAGCAAGAACTGCAAACTTGGTTCAAAAAAAACTTGCTGCCATTAGTGATATTTTAATATAGAGTGAACAGCACATTAAATCTAATTAATCTTCGAGGTTTTAACATGGAAATAGATGCAATACCATTTTAGTAGCAATGTAGCAACATCCACTCATTAGAATTGTGGTTATCTTCCAGAGTTTTAGAAGCATCAACCATTGCCCCATAAATACTCCAAAATGAAAATATTTCTGTCTGGGTCGTAACATTTGAAGGTAATGGTAATAATTTTAAAACACTATTTAATTTTAATAAATAACTTTGTAGTAATAATAAACAAAACAGTCTTCTTCTAAAGTCTTTCCCTGAATATGTAAACCATTTCTTGTAACTCTTTTCTGAAATACTTACATTTCTAAAAAACGAAAATAATTAATTTTTTTACTCTTTATCTTTGTTCTTTGCTTATTGGTAATTTTCTTGTTCTGATTCATGGTGAATTTTGTGATAGATTTTACCTGATAGTTGCCTGACTCTTGATTATGCCTGCAAAACTAGTTCCATTGGCATAGCTTCCTTAGCTAGCAACTATGCACCACTCAACAGCTTGGTAGACAGTGGCTGAAAAATGGACATAGCAGATCTTCCCCACAAAAGTCCAGCAAACAAACTAACCCAGAGAGAATATGGCTTTTATGGTTTTTTTTTTAGAGTAATTTTCTTCTTGCAAATAGCAGATACAAGAAGAAAATCCCTTTATTTTACTGATTAGACCTTCCAAACCTGCCTTTGTTCTGCTTGTGGTGTGTGTGTGCGTGCGTGTGTGTGTGTGTGTGTGTGTGTGTGTGTGTGTGTATTTGTGAATTTTTGCTTGATTTTTCTCCATCTCTGTTCTTATCTGTATACATGACTATTCATTTTTCATTAGATAGTAATAAATTTACCAATATATTAAATGCCTATAAACTAGAATAACTGTGGGGTGTTGAAGTGCTATAATTCTGAAGAGATTGGCTCTCTGAATCAAGGTTATAAAACCTTGTTTCTATGGAGATTTCTTTAAATTGTTTTGTGGTTTTGTATATAATCAATTGTTTTTAAACCTGTACCATTGTTTATATGCTTCTTAAGGACTCTGAACTGATTTATCCACAAATATGTACGGACAGTTAATTGTGATTTGCAGTTAATGTAAACATCAGGGGTTTCTTTTCACTTTTGACATAGTAAGGGGGAACCACAGTGGGACTTTATAGCACTATCAAAAGATGCTTTTCCTTCCAAGTAATTGCTAGCCACTTCTTTAATGCATTTCCAAGAGAGATTGGAAAGAAAAGCACTAGGTAAATGTGATGGACTTGGTAGTGCAAACAATGTCACATTTCAGCTTCTAAGAAGAGAGCATGGGCTTGTGTGGATCTGCACTGTATGAAAGAAATAGCAAAGAAAGCAATTCAAAGGTGACAATAAAATTTAACCCTTAGTTTAATAGAATCTAGTCAGTTGTTAGGCCTACCTGATTGAGGTCAGCCCAAGCTATAATAATAAGATGTAGAATCAAGCCGATCACCACAGGAAAGACAGGAAACAGAGAGAAAGGTAAGAAGGAGCAAGAGACGACGACATCTTTAGGAACCAAACAGCCCCTTCCTTCTAATAGCCCAATGAGTATGAACTCGTGAATAGATTGAACTCCCTGTTTGAAATCCCCAAATCCATTTACCTCTCAATAACACCCACACCAGCTGGGACCTTTATCTCTGATACATGGATTTTTTTGACTGACTATGCCTAGAAAAACACAGGAAGATCATCTTGGATGTTATGTTCAAATAGTATGATAGAGCCACTTGTGGTAGCTATGATCTACTTGATACATCATATTTTGAGCTTTTTAAATAATGTAGAGATACATGTGAATTGTTTTAGTGAATATAGGATGAAAGTACAGATCAAGTGTCAAAGAAATGTAGAATTGATTCAGAGATATTAAATGTAAGCATGGAGTTTCAGGTAATGGACATTAGATTATTAGAATTATAGCATGTTTTACAAGAAAACCGTAGTATTTAGGTCTCTAAGGCTAGCTGTTTAGAGTGCAAACAAACTCTTAGCTGAATTTCTGACCCTGTGTAAGTTATATAGCACTGAAAAGTCAACTCTTATATTGAAGGAATGTTACATGAGATCAAAAATAAATATTTTTGTGAGCAATAATATTTTAGTCTTTCAGGAAATTTTACCACAAAGCATGGAGATCTTTGAATTCATTGTGCTAATATTTATAGTAACAGGTATTTAAAAGGCTTGTAATTGCCATGTTTAGAAAATTTGACTCTTGCCGGGCGTGGTGGCGCACGCCTTTAATCCCAGCACTCGGGAGGCAGAGGCAGGCGGATTTCTGAGTTCGAGGCCAGCCTGGTCTACAAAGTGAGCTCCAGGACAGCCAGGGCTATACAGAGAAACCCTGTCTCGAAAAACCAAAAAAAAAAAAAAAAAAAAAAAAAAAAGAAAATTTGACTCTTAAAAGATAGATTATGTTATGATTCCATTTTGGATTTGCTAATTTAAATAATTAAGTTAGAACTGTGATTGTAAGCTGAATTTTAATAATTCTGCAAATATTATTAGAGCACTTAATTTATAAATTTTGCATTTTTACACATCATAGTTTAAATGTATTTGATTCTGGGATAATTTGATTATTAAAGTCTCCCAGTGCACCTATTAAAGTATTTAGAACATCAGATGTTTAAATGTAGTTTAAAATGTTTCAAGATTTCTAGGACACACAGTCTTACATTAAAGTGTTCCTCTGGATCTTATTATCTTACCGACCACTCTGAAATTTTCCCTGGTCCTTAGTGCAAGAATTGTGTTGTCTATTTATCACTGTGATTCGGTGCCATGAAATGTCTTATTCTCTGTGTTTTGATCAGTTGTAGTTTCTATAACCCTCTCCATCTATTGCAAATAGAACTTTCTAGCATCAACTATCATCAATATGAAAACCTGAACAGGACCTGAACAAGGATGACACCAACTCCCTAACATAAAAGGAAGAAAGCTCAGGGGACCTCAACTCTAGACACTGAGCTCTGAAGGAGCTCTCTAATGTGAGAAGCAAATAAGGAGTGATGAGAACTGTACAAAGAGTCATATCCTTCCTTTGGAAACACCCCCCACCCAACCAGTAATCCAATAGCAAGTGGTCAGTTCTGATCTCATATGTATACAGCTAACATCAAATAAACTGGGGAGGTTGAATTTATAAGTTTAAGAATAAAGAAGAAGAGGCCATGAATTTGAGAGCCATCAAGGTATGGGTTGGTCATGAGTGGGAGGGAGGAAAAGGGAGGAGGAATATGTAATTATATGATAATTTCAAAAATATTTGAAGATGTTTTGAGTTGGATGTAGATATCCCAAAATGAATATGTATTTAAATTTTTAATCTCTAATCTGGAGCACTGTTTTTGAAAACTCTGGAGAACTCTGCCACAGGAGGCATTGCTGTTGGAGGTAGTTCATGGGGAGCCTTTAGGATCTTGGATAGGTCCTGATTTTTTATTTCCAGCTTTCCAAAATATACCAAGCACATGGTTCAGTCACAGGACAGGCTGTACTACAGAAAATGTGAGCCAAAAAATAAACATCTCTATTAGGTGTTTTTGCTACAGAAATGAGAAATGGAATAAATGTAGAAGTTTCTTGAATTTATAGGGAAAATTGTCAATAAAGTGAAAACTTGCTTTGAGAAGTAAATATGTAAACAAGATGGTAGGACCTAAGTTTTAAGAATGAGAACAATCTAAATTTAGAAATTTTCTATGACAAAAACTAAAGTTTTTGAATCCTGCTCATTGGAATTGACCAAAGGCTTTGCTGATAGTAGTTGCCATAGTTAGGTTTAGTGTTAGCTTTATACACCTGAGAAGAGGGACCACAACTGAGAATTTGCCCCTATCACTCACGTTGACACGTGAGCACGTCTGTGAAGCAATTTCCTAACTGCAAATTGATGTATGAGGACCGAGGCCACTGTGTGTGGTGACATTCCTAGGCAGGGAGGCCTGGATATTATATGAAATGTAGCTGAACAGTTCCACTAGGAACAAACAAGTGAGTAACTGCCTCCATTGCTTCCTGCTTCAGCTCCTTCATCCAGGTTTCTCTCCTGGCTTCCCTTAATAATAGGCTTTAATCTATGAGCCAGATAAACCCTTTCCTCCCCTCACCATTTTGTCACTGCAACCGAGAAGCAACTAGGAGACTTGGAAAATGTCTTACTCTAAGATATACCCCATGTCCCCAAAACTATCACTTCGGTGTTTTGAGTCACTGTCTCAGTGATGTATCTCAGCCTAGTCTTGAACTCATGATCTTTTTTTTTTTTTTTATTCTTTCTTATTGCTGAGATTTAGAGTTGTTTGCCACGATAGCCATATCCCTCACTACCGCTACTGAGGGCAGAGTGAATATTGACTTTAGAACAAAGGTTCTGTCCTGTGATGTCATGCCCAAGCACATATGGCTAGCACTAATTGGACTTAGGGAATTATTCTTTTTTTAAAGGGCAGGAAGTTGGGCACGTGTTGTTTTGGAGATTTGGGGAGATGTATGTGAAATATGGGAGTGGATCTGAGTATGTTCTCCTATATACATGTATGAAGTTTTCAAAGAATTAAAAAATTTTTTTCTGGTATTTTCAAACACTGCCACTCTGTTCAGATGATTGATAGTTTTATCTAGACATTCTCAGCATTATGTCTATAACTATGAGTAAACTCAGCCAAAGAATCATAATAAGACAAAATGGGATGCATTGATTAGGAGTCAGACATACTGGAGCCTGTCAAAGGCTTGAGGCACTGTGGTCTAAAACTGACAACTGAGACTCAATCTTACTCTTTTGTTGTTGTTGTTGTTGTTGTTTTGTTTTTCAATTAAAATACATGTAGTTCACAGTACCAGGACCCTAAAAAGAATTATCCATGACATATTGGATGCTCATTGCTGTATGATTCTTCCTTTAGAAAAAAGAAGGAACATTTCTAGAAATCATATTGAATGTATGTTTAATAGTGATCTTTTAAAACATTAAATGTGTGCTTTTCTCCTGATGGGGACTCAGAATATCTCATTTTCCTACTCAGTTACTCTACTAGGCAAATCATGGCATCCTTAGGCTGGGTATTGTGTATCACATCCTCATTATGCAAATCTAAATGTACGGCATGATGGTAGGTGTATTCCAGAAAGCCATTGTGTTTTTTCTGACCCAACTAAATATGACATTTAATCTTCATTTTCATCCTGTTGGATTGAGGATAATGGAGGAAATGTAACTTTGAATGGTTCCAAAAAGCTGTAATTGAAGAGGGAAGACCCACCTTGAAGGTGTTTGGTATCATACATGGGCTGGAGTCCTAGACTGAATTAGAATCAGTTGAAGTGAACACCAGCCTCAGTCTCTGCTCCCCAAAGCCTGCTCAGTGTGACAGATTGCTTCATGCTCTGTCACCATACTGGAGGACTCTTGCCACTACACCTTTACACTATGGTGGGTTTCATCTCTCTATAAGCCATGAGCCAGAATAAGTACTGTCTGCCTCAAGTCACATTTGTCAGGCATTTTGTCAAAGGGAAGAAAGAAATGTACAAGGTAGCATAGATTTTAGAAGTAGGATAGCTATAAAATAATCCAAAAAAAAAAAAGAACTTGTAATTAATTTGGTCTAAATATAATGTTTGCTTAAGTTCTTATTTACAAATACATAATGTTCCTTTGTGTTTCCGTGTTCATCTATGGGGAATTGACTAAATAATGCTCAGTAAATGTTATCATACTAGTAAGCATACTAAGGATTCAGCCCAACCAACATTCATAGATCTGAGTGATGTTTGATTGGCTTTCTTTAAATTCAGTTTCCCACCCCACTTCTCAACTGCTCTACCTTGACTATGCTTTGGAGTGGGACTGTGAGGCAAAGCCTCAGGATCCTAGAGAAAACAAGCCTATAAACATAACGTTAAATATTCTTTTTTTTTCTCCACAATTCTTTTTTTTTATTTAGTATTTATTTCATTTACATTTCCAATGCTATCCCAAAAGTCCCACACCCACTCCCACTTCTTGGTCCTGGCATTCCCCTGTACTGAGGCAGATAAAGTTTGCACGACCAATGGGCCTCTCTTTCCAGTGATGGCCAGCTAGGCCATCTTCTGATACATATTCCTACCTCGACTAGTCAAATTGTCATTGCTTTTCATTGGTGACTTCTACAAGAGGAATTTTAGTGGGTTTCCAGCATTTCCTTCCATGATTTTTAACATTTTCATTCACAGTTTGTCAGGCACACGTTATTTTGGTGCATTTTTGTATTAACTAGGAATAGCATATCTACTTTAGAAAGGATAATTCATTGAGTGCAAGACAAATGTTCAGGAGGTGCCTAAAGAAGGCTAAGTCAAACCAAGATGAGAAAGAGGGTTGTAAATAACCAATTGCCAATCTGATCTGGCTTTAAATTCTCTCTTCAGTTTTCATGTAGTTATTATGGCACTTTTATTCAAATATTTTGATATCAAAGAATTTCAATTATCTCTTTGATTGATTGATAATGTTTGGTATATTTGTGAGTTACTTTGACTTTTTCTTAAGAAGATTGCATTTGTAGAGTAACCTATAGTGCTTTAGTAGTATAGTCTTAGATAACCCTGAAAGTTGTCATTTAAACTCAATTGGTTTTAAGTACTTGATGGGGCTCTATTAATTTTGATGATAGGACAACAGTCATTAAAATGATTTTTTTCCTGAGTAAAAATTTTTAATAGCTGTGTATCTTGGAAACTGTGCCTTTTTTATATGTGTTTTCTGAGTTATTCTCTATCCTCTCTGTCTCTCTGTCTCTGTCTCTCTGTCTCTCTCTCTGTCTCTCTCTCTCTCTCTCTCTCTGCCTGTCTGTGTCTGTATGTGTATGTATGTGTTTCATTATTCAAAAAGCAATATAAATGGCCTTTCATGGCAAGTTTATTTTAATTCTGGCTTTGGGGTGAATTTCTTTTGACAGAGTCTCCAGAAAGACTTCAGATATAAGGCTATGTTCAAGCTAAATTTTTACGATTAAGAATATGCAAGGCAGAGACCCCAGTATAGAGAACTGAGGCTATTTGCTAATCTGCGACCAGGGAGCATTCATCAGGGGCTCACTTACCAGAAACAGAGCATGAGGCTGCTCTCAAATGTCAGATAACTTTGAGGTCAAGCCTGGTTTCCAAGACAGTGAAGCTAAGCCTGTACGAGGGATAAAACAGTCTTTGTTCTGGAAGAGGGAGATCCAGGGACTGGAAATATGACCTGATAAATCAGACAGCTCTGGCTCAAGTATTGATTTTGCCAGCTTGCATGACCTTGGGCAAGTTATTTAAACTATCTCAGCTCGTCAGCTCTTCTGTCCAGGATCCTATAATGTGGACAATAACCACAATCTCACACAGTACCTGGTAGGCTGGAACAGTACGTAAAACTGTTGGCTACTCATTGAGCTGTTGATAAGTAATCATTACCCCTCCTCAGTCAGCACACAGATGGTGTGGTGTACTCTGTGTGTGTGTGTGTGTGTATGCTCTGTGTGTGTGTGTGTGTGTGTGTGTGTGTGTGTGTGTGTGTGTGTGTTATGAATGCCTAAGTATTTGTGGATGCACACATTTGAATAAGTGTACATAAGTCCTTTTGTGTAGAGACCAGAGGTCATCCTGGGCATCCCCCTCAATTTTTCGGCATCTTTTTGAGACAGCCACTTGTGTATGTCGAATTTATTGATCTAGCAGTGTTGTCCTGCGAGTCCTTGTCTGCAACTCCCTCACTAGGATTACAAGCTTGTACCACCACACCCAATATTTCATATGGGCTCTGAGGATTCAACCTCAAGTCTACACGCTTGCTAACATTTTTCTGATGGAAATGTGTCTTCCGGCCATTATATGCTATTCTTAAATGTCCAGTATAAACCATACTTCTTCTTAATTGGTGGGAATAAATTCGTCAGGGTAGTCACAGTTAACAGTTTGCACTCTTTGGAGTTTACTGTGTCTTGCTTCCCCGTGGGCAGTAGCAGATGACAACTGGGGATTGCATGGTATCAATATTTCATGCTCTGCCTTCTGAATCAACAGACTCTAAATGTGTAACTACTTGGGCAAGTTAGTATTCCAGTGTCTGGTATAGAACACCATGTCTGTTACATAACAGATGCTTGGTTTTTTTGTATTTTTTTTTTCAGAATTTTCTGGCAGCCAGCGAACACCACCATCCTAATTTTCTAGGCTTCAATTTCCCTATCTAGGGAAGATGTGATTATATATACACATTGAGTACTCCTAAGCATAGAGCTAAGTATTTAGTAAAGTCATTGCAGAGTGCCATGGTCTTATCATGTAGCAGTAGGGTTCTTTTCCTAGCAGTTTGCCAGATGCGTGCAAATTTACTGCATTCCTTATAAACAGTATTACACCCCCTCCCCTACACAGTTCACATTTTAAAGGTAAGCTAAAGGACATCAGAAAATTGTTTGCATTTGTAAGAAAGGCTATGCAGAAATGCTACACAAAAATATACAGGTCGGAAGGTGAACATTTTCAGATCCACTGCCCTCCGGCTAACCTAAATGTTTCTTTCCAAAGTTGTCCTCAAGTTCAACTCTGTCACTCTGGTGACCTGTGCTGCTGAGTCTTAGCACTTCGTCCCTGGGGGTTCTAACTAACTCCATCCTTTTGATGTGCAGAAAAGCTTCTTTATAGGTAAGATAGTTCCCATCTCAGTCTGGGCTTATCTAAGATCCTAAAAGCCCTCTGGATATGTGTTGATGTTCTCATTTGAGTCTCCAGTGCATCATCGGAGTGCATCCCAGGAACACAAATCACTGTTAGTAAGTGCATTCTTCCAAAGCCAGTCAGCCTGAGTCTTTCAGAGATTATATCTTCCTTGGCAGCTTTTCAAGAAGACTACTTTACGCAGGTGGGGCAAGGATTTTATGGGGGGGGGGGTTGTCTCTATTGGAATCGCTTTGAAACTTTCAATACCAAGTCACAAGAGAAATAGCTCCTGCATCTAGAAGTGCTTTTCTAATAGATTTGGTTCTTTTGTGAGTCAAGAATCTGCCTAACTTAGAGTCAAGCCCTTCCACTTCATTGCTTTTCCCAGATCTTCCCTCAGTGTCTTCTCCTTTGTTTTAGATAAGGAATATTAATGCACATGGGCAGGACTGGGAGAATGCCAGTGGCTCCGGGCAACTTTTCTCTTCCCTGCAGAGCTCTTGAGAGAAAACATTTGTCACAGATTAATTTGTGTAGATTCATTGATTTCTTGGGCTCTATTTTTATTCAACTAATATTGTTTCTGATTCCTGTATTTTATATGTATCGATTTGCTCCTTCCATAGTGATCTTATCTCCACAAGTAGACTGTAAAGATCTAGGATTCCGTGGAGCACAGGTTTTTACATGCTTCCTTAAGGGATATTTAACAAGAATCTCCTGTTTAATGAACTTTGGCTTTTATAAAAGATTTCAGGTCTTTGGGACTTGACGTCTCCTTGTGGTGCCATTCCTGCTTTGTCTGTGGTCATAAGTAGGATGTGACTTAAGATCCATAAGGCTTAATGTAAGGTTTATCAGTTGTTTTTCTGTATTTGTCATTGTACCTAGAGTACTTCAGTCTTTCCTCACACCTTCTTGGGGATTCCTTGAGTTGTGAAATTTGAAATGTACTAATGCCCCCCCTCCACCCAGCCTTTCCCAAAAACACCAAACAGAGCCAGAATGTTACAAGAGAACATGAGTGATTGAACCTGGGTCATTGGCTTTGAGGTTGGATGCAGATGATTGACATCCTTTTAGTACAGTAGAACAAGGGCATGGGATGTGTCCAATGCTTGAGTTTGCTGGAACTTGAAGAGATTGATGAGAAGATGCTGGGTGAAGAGCCACACTTGACCTCATTTTTGATGAAGAAAGAGTAAGATCCATGTCCACTGAAGCTCACCATGTCCATCTGAGGTGAAGGAAGCCAGTATCCAACAAGCATCAGAAATGATTTAAGCAATTAGATGAGAAATCCTACCTTGTGCCGGTAGATTCTGATTCCAGGGCCTGTATGCTTATGCACCTACTACCATCTATGCACAGTTTCAAACTACTACACATCCCATAAGTTCTTCAAAAATGTACAAGTGTTTATATATTAGAAACTTGCTCAATTAACAGTACATTTTACTAGTCATGCTTAGTAAAGTGGTTTTTTTTATCGTGTTACTATTTATTTATTTATTTATTTTCAGGTTCTTATTAGGAATCTAAAGTTAGTGGAGAAGTCTGTATGTCTTCTTGGCAGAATTTTACTTTCAGACAGTAAATCACTTTGGATCTAATTTTGCTACCAAGTCAAATATTTACTGTAGAGAGGTACCAAATCTTATATAATGTTTAGAAACAAAGACATGCAGGTGGTATTCTTGAAATATTCCATTCCCGATCATATTTCAAGACTGACTTCACCAAGTTCAGTCATTACCTTTGAGACAAAAGCAATTTCATTGGGTGTAGTGGTGCATGCTATCAATCCCAGCCCTGCAGAAGGAGAGACACACAAATTTCTGAGTTTGAGACCAGCCTGGTCTACACAGTGATTTCCAGTCCCTATCTCACAAATAAAACAAAACAACAATAGCATCAATTTATTCCCAGCATTGAAAAGCTGTCTTCTTTGGAGTCATGCATCTAAAATCCAAAACACAACTCCCAGCTCAAAGTTTGGTTTTTGTGGAGACTGTGTAGTCCATACTAATCATCTTTCAGCCAGTCGGTTAGTCTGTCTATATACAGGGAGATCATACGCAACCATTAGTTATCTAAAAATCTTAAAGCCAAAATGATTTGCCATCCCTCCTTTTTTTGAGTGCTGATAAAATGTTTAACAAGTTTCATATTTCAGAAAAGGTTAGGTTTTGGGCACAGGGATATTCAACTGCATGTGCAGATATTGTAACACTTCAAGAAGTATAACACTCTAAAGCCATCTGGTGCCAGGCATTCTGGGTAAAGGATGCTCAGGCCTTGATTGTATGTATCATATTTTGAGTCAGTCTCTAGAACCTGAGCATCATCAAATTCCTCAAGGAAGAGCCCTTTTATCAATCCATCCTGTTGTTGAAATTTCTCTTGCTGCTAAGAAGAAAAAAAAAAGTGTAGATACATTTGCTGTAGCTGCTATAAGCTTTAAAAGACCCTAAACCCAACATAATCTAGGCTAGGAATTACCTTTGTTTACAAATTAAAACTCTAATGCTCACATGTTGACACACACACATATACATGGGATACATATCCCACTGTGCTCAAATAAAATTGATGATGAGTTTTAAATGTCATGACACTATTTAAAGATTACAACCAACTGTGTCTGGGGAGAAATATGTCCTCTCTCTATGTTTTTAGGTAGCAACTGGAGAGGAATGAACAACCTCTTGATTTGAACTCTGTGTGTGTATGTGCATCTGTGGCTATTGTCTTCTGAGCTTAAACTGAATGGTTTCATTTCACCTACTTAACAAGCATGATATTTTTCTAAAAAAAAACATATAAATATATACTGTTGTGTATTCTGTGTATGCAGAGAGTGCTGTGGTTGTGAGCTAGTTTGATGCATATGACAGTGTGTTCAGTGTCTGTGGAAAGAGCATCAAGCTGACACAAGGGAGAGTCAAGATTCCTACTGCATCTTTGTAGCCAGGTACAAGTGACTACAGAAGCTAGTGTGATCAAGTGGAAGAAATGGGAACTGGTTAAAGGAGATAGGAATGTAAATGCACACAACATGCACTGAACATCAGACATGTGTGGAACTCATCTTGATATAACTAGTTACAAGTGATGTTGATGGGTTTGGTTGTGTCAGAACCTAATGAGTATTTAGTTCTGGTCTGTGTGAATTCTATTTCAGGTATCTTCTAGCTGTAGGTGCTTCGCATCACAATAAATGTTCTTTTAAAATAGTTGTGACTATAAGTGTGAGGTTTTATTATTTAATAAGCCTTCATAACATTTCTTGGAGCCCTGTTTTTTCATAAAACGAATGCCTGATATATAATGTATAATTTGATTATCATGCTAAACTTAACATGTAACTATATCTGAATGAGATATGTTATAAAAGAATTAGCTTTTCTTATAACTAATAAACCTAGACATTGTCTTGTATGTATAAGCTTTCTCAAAAAAGAGATATGAAAGGATCAGTTTCTTACTGGTTGATTCGTTGGTTGCTTGGTTGGTTGACAGGGTCTTTAACATGGACTAGCTTCATATTTCTTATTACAGTCTTCCTGCCAACCTCCTACAGGCTAGAATTATAGGCATATACCATCAAAGCCAATGTAAATGGTGCCAGGGATTGAATCAAAAGCAGTGGTTCTCAATCTGGGGGTTACATATCAGATATCTTGTATATCATATATTTATATTATGAGTCATAACAGTAGCAACATTACAGTTATGAAGTAGCAATGGAATAATTTTATCATTGGGGGGTCACAACAACATGAGGAATTATACTGAAGGGTTACAGAAGCACTGGGTTTTGTTCCTGCTATCTACCTTCTGAAGTACTTCCTTAGCCTGCTGAAATATTTTGTTTCAAAATTTTTCATGTCTTTGCTTATCATTCATTTTCTAAGATATTTTTAGGAAAAAATGTGAAATGGAATAATAAAATAATTCAATTTAGTATTACTCATCTAATGTTGGTAGGCATTAGAGAGGAACTTCTTTTAACCCATCTTGCACAGTCATCTCCAGACAGTGGCGAAAACTGACATCATGACTGAAGCACCTTCAGCTTCCCCAGTTCTTCCCTGCTGTATAGTGAAGCTCTCTTCCAACTGTGAGTCTTCTTTCTTCATGATCAGCTTTTGCCCGAGTCAGATTGAAAACATGTTCTGGATAAGGTCACTGGGAACATTTAAAGCTTGCTTTTTGGGGAGTCGCCACATTATGACAGGGGCTTCTCTTTAGTTTTTACTAAAGAGCCACATTTTTCCCTGTACAAGAACTACATTGATTAAGGGTCTCCATGAATTTAGTTGTGTGTGTGTGTGTGTGTGTGTGTGTGTATTTGTATGTGTGCATCTGTGCATATATACATGCATGTGTACATTTGTGTGTGCATGATTCAATAAACTCTAATCCTACACCACTTTCTTCAAATTCATTAACAGTCAGAAATCAAAACAGCAGCAAGGACCTCTTGCCTTAGGCCTTCCTAACCTGAGGAAGTTGAATGATAGCAGAAACTAAGAGCATGCACATACAGGCTGTCAGCTTCTACTGGATCTACCAGGCACTCTCAACGGGGACACTGACAGTCAAGTCGCTCTTCTTTGAACTATAGTTTGTCCATTCTTAACTGTACCAGAAACCCAAGGTTTCCATAAGACTTACCTCTGTTGATGAGTGCAGAAGGAAAATATTTACTTAATTATTTTGATAGTTCAAAGGAGTAAAATCTACAAGTATAACCTCATTATTTTTGCCCTTTGACCTGTTGTAATTGTTTGTAACACTTTCTTTGCTCCACTTGTAATGTGTTTCAGTTTGCATCACACAGTACAGCATTTCTTTCCTGTAGACAATGTTACTTCTTCACCCCAACATCATCTTTTATCACTTACATGTAAAATACTGCATTTGATCAGGCAGTGCATACCGGAGTCCTTATGATTTCTTCTGTGTGCTGTAGAGGGCATCCCACTCCATTCCTGTCTCTCGTGTTATCACCTAATGATTACTAGGCAGCCCTTTTTTTTCTGTGCCAGTATTTATCCATCACTGGTCCTAGAATTCTATTTTAAGGTTTGTAAAGATGCTGTGACAAATAATTACTGAAAAATGAAACAGGACTTAACAAGTTTAACAAGGTATAAGTTCCAAAATGTGGGGGGGGGGGAAACTCTTTCCTCTGTCCTACTGCAATTGGATATTTTTAGTGAAATGTGAACAGTGTTGACTTCTTGCTCTTGCCAAAGTAAGCGTATATTTACTATGAGATATGTCCTGAGCTCCTCATTAATGTCAATTCTTTGAAGCATTGTATTAGTCTTGATGGATAGATAGTATTGTGTGCCTTCATTATTTTTGGTTTGCAGATGGAAACATAGTAGTGGATTAACTTACACTCATGAAGCAGTGGAAAAGTTCAAGCCTATGGTTCTATCTGTTGCCCAGTAGTTTAAAGTATGAACTCACCAGAAATTTCTACATCTCAAATTTTCTGTGAACTCCTGTTACATTCCTTATTTTCTAAATCCTCCAGTGGAGTTTTTTTTTTTTTTTTTAATTGGGACTATAAACATTTTACCTCAGAAAGAAAATCCAATTTGTTTTCCCTGTACAGTGACCCAGCAGCCAATTGAATGGAATTAGAAAGTCCTAGGGTGAGATCCAACAGCATATCCTGGGGAATTGTGGTATTCTAGGAGGCATGTTCCCTTAGTTGGATCTGCTTCACGTCATCCTGCTTACTACATAAGTCTTGAGCCATCACTTAAAAGTAGTCAAAGGCTAGTTAAGAAAGTTCCAAAACTACATATAAGTGTGAAAACAAAAGTCTGATTTGTAATTGCTGTTCTGATTAGGATTTTATAATACAGTCTTGTATTTAGTTTCAATAGTGTGAGTGATATTTGGTTTCTTTTTCTTAGTTACTATAAAGGCTTTGCTACATGCAATTCATAGAATCTTTGGGTGTCCATAGAGTTTATTATATTTGAAAAGACTTTACATTTTGTATAAGTCATTGAGATGTAATTCACTGTTTACCTTAAAAGAGCCCATTACACAAGATCAAATACAAAGTCACATAGTGCTTCATGAATTTGATTTTTTGATGCTAACATTTATCACCATTTGTACATTTATTTGATGCTAGATATGGATTCAATTTTTTTCAGTACTAAAGAAAAATCCAGTTATACAATTAACCCACTCTCATTTGTGCATAAATCCCATCCACCCTTTCAAGTCTTTGAAAGATCTTTGTGGAAGAATTGTGTATGGTTCCAGTCTATTGTATAAAACCTGTTGCAGGGTTGAGTGTTCATTAAACATGCCTTGACATCCAGATTTTCTGGACTTCTTAGTAGTTTCTAGTTCTTGGCTCACCTTATGTTGTAAATTCCTAGGGTATTAGACTTGCTTTCCAATATTTAAGACTGTTGCTTTATAGAGGAAATCCAACTTCTACCTATCAGGTGCTTGTTAATTTCCACTCATCCCAATGGCCTGTGAGTTTGTCCAAATTCAAAAGTGGGGACTCATCTCTATCTAGGCTGTTTTTTATGATTTCATGAGCAGGTACCTTTTGAACCTTAACACATCTCCCCTTTGGTACATAGGTGAATTACACTGAGCACAGTATTTCTCATTACTGCGCCATCTTCCTTGCTGTTATCCACAGAACAGACATGATGGTACAGATGCTGTTGGCCACTGTTGTAAATGTCCTCTGTAGGAGCTCATTGAATTTGAATACGTTCTGGAGTAGGTAGGCTTACTTCTCACCATAGCACAAAAAAGAAACATTTTGCCTAAAGCTACACTGCAAAGAACTAGAAAGGCTATTTAGTGGTCTTAAATACATAGTAAATGCTTATTACCAAATCTATAAATACCTACTAGGTGCCCATTGAATTGAAGTCCATTAAAAGTGTATCCATCACATGTCTATGTTTTCATATGAAGAATGAGACAGTTGCAGGGGGCATTGTTGTTCAAGAGCAAACCTCTAGCTAGCATGAGAGCTGCAGCTCCACCTGAGAGCTTCTTATCACTAAATTATCACCAGGTCATCAAAGGCATTGTCTCTGGTGAGCACCAGGCCAGAGTTAATGTTCCTGTCTCTCTATTGATATGCATTATCTTTCTGTCCTTTGAGTCATTAAAATTGACCTTGTCTATTATCTCTTCTTTCAAAGGGTGGGGAGGTTGACTTTTCTAGGAGATATGCTCAAACTGAAATGACATTTGAAGTCCTTAAATATGTGCCTCATAAGCAAAACGGCCTGTAAATTACCAGGTCATATTACAGTCGTCCATGGTTTTGGTGGACTGACTTGTGGATCTCCATGAAAGACAGATTACAGGTCAGGAAAAATTACCCTAAGCCATTTATATGCATCCTCCCAGCCTTTTAATGGTGGAGAGATTAGAAAAATCTAGCACTGTCCTCCTTCCCCTTGTTTTCTGTTGCCACTGCCTGCTGCATTTCTATTGAGGATCCATTACATGGGAAATAGAAGAAGGATTGCTCTACCATGAAGTAAAACATCCCACCCTACCTCACTGAAAGATCTAAAATTTTCCTTGACAACATCCCTTGGTGTTTCTATCTCCTGCAAAATTTTCTGAGCCTTCTAACCTTCTACTTCCCCCTTTGCTTCCAGCACAATTTTTGACCTATAGTAGCAAAATCATTTGTCATCTATTAGAAAACAATGTGTTTTAAGGATCATGGTGGCCATAAGTTAAAATTTACATTTAAAAAGAAAGGGGATGGGTAAAGCTGTTGGCTTCAGAATTCTAGTGACTCTGGTCACCAACACTATATGTCACCATTAAAGAGTCCAGACTAAGCCAGGCAGTGGTGGCACACACCTTTAATCCCAGCACATGGGAGGCAGAGGCAAGTGGATTTCTGAGTTCAAGGCCAGCCTGGTCTACAGAGTGAGTTCCAGGACAGCCTGGGCTATACAGAGAAAGAACAAACAAAAACAACAAAAACAAACAACGACTCCAGACTAATTGTTAATACACAAAGTTTTTGACCAATAGAGTATGGGATTCCAGTGTGTTGATTTCTTATTACTAAGAAATTTAAAGAGCTTGAGACATGCTAGGTAAGAGTATGTGAAATTGCTCCTGTCTAAAAGAAATGCAGGGACAAAAAATGAAGCAGAGACTGGAAGAATGGCTGTCCAGCGATGAGCCCTCCTTGGGATCCATCCAATGGGTGGGCACCAAACTCTTACATTATTATTAACCCTATGTTGTGCTTGCAGACAGGAGCCTATGATGGCTGTGCCCTAAGAGGCTCTACCAGCAGCTGACTGAGAGAGATGCAGATACTGACAGCCCAGCCTTGGACTGAGCTTGGGGAAGGATTGAAGGTACTGAAGGGGATGACAATCCCACAGGAAGATCAATACTATCAACTAACTTGGACCCCTGGGAACTCCCAGAGAATAAGCCTCCAACCAAAGAACATACACAGGCTGGTCTGAGACCCCACATGTGTTGGGGGCCTCAGACCAGAACTGCCTTGCCTGGCCTCAGTGGGAAGGATGCACCTAATTGTGTAGAAACTGATACTGGGGGAAGCACACTCTCTGAGGGGAAGGGGAGGGCAGATGGAGGGGAACAGAGGGCAAAGTTTGGGATGTAAATGAAATAATTAATAACATATATATGATTGTTTGAGGAAACTATTTTAAAAAGACTTGCAAAAAATGTTTAAAAAGACTTACTCCAGTTGCTTTGAAAGCTGTTGATGGTAAATATAACCACAGAGAGGATGAATGACCGTAACTTCCTATAATCATAGGAACATACACAATACTGGCCTCTATTATAATCACTTTCCTACATAGGTAACACTGTTATCAACTTCCTTGAAGTCACTGACACTTTAGGTTAGTGCCTCCTGGTGGGCAGCAGCTGCAGAGCAGCTGGGAGTAATTAGAAGCCTAACTCTCTGCTTCCCTTCACCTTCCCTTCCCTCAGCATACTTCAGTGGTACCCAAGAGCCTTTCTCCTGTTCAATACAGGGTTCAGATAAAGCCATAGGCTGTTATCTTCCAAGTTGGTGTGTACTTGATTGAACTGCTCAAATTTCCTTTATTAAGCCTTGCCTTTATAATCCCATTTTGTCTCTTGCCTTAGACAGGTCCTCTGGTATTCTTTCTAGCTACCTTTTTTTGTGCCACCATAACTATACACTTATGACCCAGTACAGAACTCAGGTGAGAGGGGAGAGGGCAGAAAGAACTCAGGGGTGATGGAGGGGTAACTGGGAATGGGGATATCGCTTGAGATGGAAACAAATGGAATGATTCACAATTTTTTTTAAAAACAACAAATGATTGGAACCTCTCAGGCTGTCTGTACCATGATGCGTGAGCTCAGAGCATCTTGAGTCTTCCATATTTGGTGTTCGTTCACTGAAAAGAATTTATTTTGTGTAAATTTGGATAAATCAGTAAGCAATGCATGCTTTCTTCCTGTTCTCATATAGCCTCTTAAGTTAGGATCTTATAACTTTATTTGGGAAACTCGAATGATTTAATACCAGCATTTTGTCAGTTTTGCTTGTTTCGGGTACTCCATTATATATTTTAATAACAAAACCAACCAACCATCCAACCAAACAAGATACTCCATAAAGTGATTGTAGTCTTTCTTCTATCCTGCTAACCTTGGCTGCAGGCCTTGGTTTTCACATATTATTTTAATATGTTTGCATTTCTTCAAGAGACTCTCTTCTATGAATGAGTTGGTCTCTTGCATTGACAAAGATGGTCTACTGGCTAAGATGTGGCCTTTGGTTGTACGACACAACTCCAGACTTGTTTTCGTGATTTTTTTTCCTTCTCTGTCCTTACAGAATACAACCCTGCTTACCTTCCTTCTCCGCAGTTTCCCATCTGTCCACATTAGCTAATATCAGTCTTTTCCTTATGAAATTTATTACTTTTAGTTATTCTGGAACTTTCACCAGGTATTGAGGAACTGAATTATAGCAGTATCCTGGTGTGATTATGGATCTGAGAACTTCTTGTTGCCTAAGTTTTAGCTGGTGTTGTGATTCTTAAATAGAACTTTTCTGGGTTTAACTATGTCTAGATATTTAGGATATTTCCAAAGTCAAATCATTTCGTGCCATAGTATAGGACATTTGCTATTTTAGTGTGATACTGGCCCATGCTATAAAAACTAGACTATGTGACCTAGTTTTGAAAGAGGTTTGAGGATACATTTTGATTTTCAAACCACAGGGAAATTGGTGAACAACCCATTTCTAAGAGCACTTACCTGTTATGAACACACACACACCCCCCCCACACACACACACACTGTGTGAGATTGTATTTGCCCACGTAGGAGCATGTTGGGGCCAGAGGTTTATGTTGTCTGTTTTTCTGGATTGTTTTACAGCTCATGTTTTAAGACAAAGAGTCAGAGTCAATCTCTCTCTCTCTCTCTCTCTCTCTCTCTCTCTCTCTCTCTCTCTCTCTCTCTCTCTCTCTCCCCTGGTCCCCCTCCCCCTCTACTCCCCTCTCCCCTCCCCCTATTTCTCCCTCCCTCTTTCTCTTTCTCCCTCCCTCTTGGTCTCTCTCTGAACCTGGAGTTCATTGTTTCTTCTAGACTGCCTGGCCAATAATCTCCTGATATCTGCCTCTTCATTGTTGGAGTTGCAGGTGCAGGCCATCATCTCCAGCCTTTACATGGGTGCTAGAGATCTGAACTCAGACACTCATGCTTTTGCTGCAAGGGACACATGGGACATCCATCCCTCCAGTCCTAGACTGACCTTTTTATCTTAGAATTTGAGAAAAGCAATATTGTTTTGGAGCACGTCTCATAGTAAAATATTTATTTTCTATGATTCATAACACAGGTATTCTTATTACCTGCCTTTCCTGAAAGGTATGTGCTGCTCAGTGCTTTCTGAAAACAACCAGCCATTCAATAAAAGACTAATAATCTTTTATAAAATTTACTTACCTAGTTAGAAGACTAAGTGATTAGCTCACATATTAGCAAAACCTCATAAAATAGTTATTGGGTATCAGACTTTATTTTTTAGCCTTTTTATATGAATTTGGTACATTTGGTCATTAAAGTAGTACAAACTGGTGTGTTATATTAGCTCAGTACTGTCAGTGAAAAAAACATGCACTAAGAGGTAAAATGAACTTGCCTGAGGTCACAAATCATTTTCAAGCTAACAATTTAACCATAATCACGAGGAAGTTTTGATTTGCAAACATATCCTATAGCGAAGCACTCGTTTTTTATTCTTGTACCACGATGTCTTAGGGTAGATCTTAGGAATGTATCCCATTACTGAATAGAGCTACGTTTAGCTTGTACTTGTTTCTGACAGTCTCTTTGTCTATAGGGTTCATATCTTTCTTCTCTCTTAGTTGATTCCTCCTCTCAATTTTATGTTCATACATGGAAAGGGAGAACGAAGTCCCTTGCTTTTGAAATTTTCTTCATGAATCACTAATTCAGGTCTTTGCTTTGTGAAGGCCTTAACATTTCAGGCGATGCCCTCACACTGCTTACCTTGCAGCTCACTTCCAGTAAGGAATGGTAGTTTATTCCTTTTGCTTCTGTAAAGGAAATATAAATGGCTTTCTGTGTATGGTGAGCTCTTTATCAAGGGCACAGAACCCTTGCATGCACAGTGCAGTGATCTTGTGTCTAGTACATTATAATCAATTACTTTTGATAGATAGTTGTGTGATTCAACATTGTGGAAACCATGCACACTGGTATGATGTATGTATGTGTGTGCATGCACAAAGAAGATAATTCTGATGTCTCTTATTGCCAAGCACTCAGCCACATGATGGTCTTCTAGTTACCACAATATGGCCACAAAGGGACACAAACATAGACACAGGCTTTCTCTGAATCCATTGATTTAAAGCACGAAATTAGCCTTAGCGATGAATTTTCACAACACATGCAGACAAAGAGGGACATCACATCAACAAATAAATGGATATTACTCACTGTTCCTGATCCACAGGTATTTATTGTCTAAATGGACTCCCGTGAAAGACTTCTGATGGTAAGATAACAGACTTATGGCCTCTTAGATGGAGGCATTAGTATTCTGACCCAAGAGCTTCGGGATGCATTAGAATACTTTGAATATTTTCATATCTTTTTACTGCGGGAGCCTTTAGTATTAGAACAAATTGATGTGTATAGTTCAAAAAAAGCTGTTTAGCATGTGATAGCAGGGAATTAACTAATGCATTAATCCTGCAGGCTTCTGTCTTGAGCATGAATGCAAAACTCAGCTGAATATCCACAGCCTCCCTTGTGGAAAACCAATGACTCCACAGGAAAGTAGGGAAAGCTATTTGTTATCTAGCGTCAGATGGCAGAAAGCTAGTGTTTTCTTGCTGTTGTGTTTTTCCCTAACCTCAGAATTTCTATCCCTGTGACCAGTAGCATTCTGTCGCCCTGATGATAGTGAATTTGCATCCCAGAATCCCACAGTTCCTTTTTTTAGTCACTATGAGCTTGCCCATCTGCACACCCAAATTCCATCAAACGGAGGCTTGGGATTTAAGAACAAATGCATTGTATTTTAAGGGACTTCAAAAGTAGCTTTGCTAAAAAGGAAATCTAAGGCAAATTTAATTTGAAAGTCCGTGGCATTTCCCAGGAAACTTTAAACGTGTGGTATCCCCAGGCGATGGCAATCTAAACAGTGGCCATTTGGAGCTCCTACTGGGGCCAGTCTGACGACAGAGTCTAAAAAGTAGGCAAGGCATGAACACATCAGAATAATTTTGTTCCTTTAACATTTATTTCTAAATGTGTCATCAAGGGAACAGGGAAAAAAGAGGCTAAAGTCCTCCGGCATTCTCTGTTAATTTCTTCTCCTAATTGCTGTTTGGCCCAGTTCTGTGTTTATCTATGTTCAGTCCTTGTAGGCCTCTTGGCTGTCTTGTCTCTCAAGGGGGTACAAATTCAGGACTCTACTCTGAAACATGTGTTTCTAAAAGGCAGAGTAAGACATCTGCCACCCTCCCACTCTCCTGCCTACCAGGACATCCCTCATCTTCCTTTAGCTAGGGTGCAAAATTATCCTTCTGCCCATACTTGGTAAAAAAATGGCTGGCTTAGTTTTTGGGTTTTTTTTTTTTTGTTTTGTTTTGTTTTGGTTTGGTTTGGTTTGGTTTGGTTTGGTTTTTTTTTTGTTTGTTTGTTTGTTTGTTTCTGAGCTATTGGTATTTTGTTGTTGGTTTTCTCTTGTTGTGGTTGTTATTTTTATTTTTTTTTCTTTTCCAGTTACTTCTAATGCAAGATGGATTCAGAAGGATAAAGATTGGTGTAAGATGATTATTGGTACACTGCTCTGCTTTAGTTGCTCAGTGCATCCTATTACCAACCAACCTGGAACCCTCCTTTGTTCCTTGCAGTCTATGCTTCCATTGGGTAACCCTTCCCCTCTTTGCCCTCAGTTACTCCATGTAAGAAGGGCAAAGGCAGAGTTAAGCTGTAGTTAGGGAGGTAATTGATCTCAAAGTGTTCAGCCTGGGGACAAAGAATTACAAACCACCATAAGCAGGAGGACATATCTGAAGAGTGTCTGGCAAATGGATTAGAGTGGACTACCCCCAAGAGTAATGCCTCAGTGTAAGGATTCTTTTGAGATGATGGTAATTTTTAAAAAGGTAAACAGAGAAATAGCTCTCTGCCCTCTTTCTCCTGTAAAACATTTAAATTGTGCCTTGTGAAGATGTTTTTCTCCCTTGTCTGCATTAGAAGAGCTAGTCCAGTCACAGGAGATGGGAGCCTGGCCTTGGATTAAACCTGCAGTAATGGTCCCCATGATAATAACCACATCACCTATTAGTTTCTAGTGTGTTTTTTTTCCTATAGATTGCTGCCCCTAGAAGGCCAACCCCATTTTCTTTGCCTACTCCCCCTTTCCACAGTGCATTGCCCTTTGTTAAAATGGTATATCAACTCTCAAACTTAACAGCTTCTCCGAGCTTTCTTTTTCCCCTCGGTGCACATAAAAGTTGAAAACAGTAAACACCCTGTGCTTCTCATTCTGCTGATCAGCGAGTTTTATTTGCAGACCCCACTCAAATATCCTAAGAGGGCAAAGGAAGATGTGTTCTGTGTCCCTCACTGGTATGGGTGGTTGATCCTTTTCTGGTCGCTTTTCTAACCCAGGAAAACATTTCTAGATAGTCCACACCTGGACCTCAGATGAAAGTGCCCCTTGCTGTGTGCCTCCCTCTTTTATGTAGCCCGAACTTATTAGCATCTCCACAGATAAGGCTTGCTTCTTGTACTCAGATTGTTGACAGTCCAGCAGAAGCACAATTTTATGCTCTACAGATACTTTCGGATTGTTCGAGGGAAAGAAATCAGTATAGAGCAAGGACTAGATATGTGCTTTCCTACTCTGGCCATCTTCTTTGTATTGGTAGTGTTCTGCTGCTTATAGATATAAAATGGCTCTATTATAGACATTTATGAATACTTCACTTATAATTAGATATTCTAATGTCAGGTACATACACTAAGGCTGATGTGAAATAAATACACAAAATAATACGCATTTTGCAATTTTTAACTCTTGTTACACTTGGGGATATTTTTGTTTCTTTTGTTGTCTTTGTTTCTTTTTTTGTTTGTTTTTGTTTTTGAATTTAGTAATACTGAACTTAGACTTAATATCATGCACTAAAACGACATTTTCTTATACTTTATGTGTAAATGTCTATATCAAAAGTGATAATAATGCTGCCAATTCTACATTCTTCAATGGATTTCACAAGAACCTTGCCTGGAATTTCAGTATCCTATAACTTCTCATTCTTACATAGAACCTGAGTTGATATAAATGTTCTCTTTGGGGTGTTTAAAATTTGAAAGTGTCTCAGAGTTATATGAAAGACTTACTAAAATATAGATAGTGATGCCCCAATTCCAGAATTCCTGTCATAAAATGATGGATAGAAGCAAGAATTGGCACTAATGGAGGACACTGTTTCAGACTCTTGGGTAATGGGCTCAACCCCTGAGACCCACAATGCAGTTGCACAGAATCCCCAGACTGTACATGGCCTTGCGTAGAATAGACTTCTCATTATGGACAAAGATCTTACTTACCTTTCACTTATACACTGGCTTATTTCCTCAACACCCTGAAATAAGGGTGGATTATCAGGAAGTTTTTCCTTTAATGTGCTTCTTTTTTTTTTTTTTTAAGCATCTCTTTGCCTGGAAGGAACAGTGGGACCATATATGGCAGGGCCAGTTGACCATGAAGACATATGGGGAAGAGAAGTGGTAGAGGTAGCTGACCTCTCCGCCAGAATACATAGTAAATGTCATGAACTAAGAGGTATTAATGTATAGGATTTTGTGCTTTATGATGTACTCCTTTGGTGATATTTTCTGTGTTGATGGGAAAGGATTGGGCAAACATACTTTAATGCAGTGGTTCTCAACCTTCTTAATACTGCAACCCCTTATTCCAGCTCCTCATATTGTGGTGACCCCAACCATAAAATTATTTTGTTGCCCCTTCATAACTGTATTTTTAATACTGTTATGGATCACATTGTGAATCTCTGGATAATCAACCCCTGTGAAAACATTATTTGAACCCCACAAAGGGGGGCACCACCCGTAAGTTGAGACCCATTGCTTTTTGGAATGGATTTTGGATCAATTTCTGAGTAATTATAGATCCTATCAACTTGAGACATATCACCATTAAATGATGCATGGGCTATCTTTGGATATATTGGTCACAATGAAATAGCATATGACCTGGATCTTGCCTCATAGACTTATTAATGTGTGTCCTTGAGAACGTTGGTTATTGTCTGCAATGGTCCCCTATTTTCCTACTCTACTGTTGGAAGGACAACCTGCCATTTGGTTGGGAGTGATTTGGAAATTAAGTTAGCCTATAAATGGATGGGCACGAGGTTCTTTCCTCTTTCTTACCATGCTTGCCATTAAAAACCTTCAGTTAACTGACATCTTCTAATCCCAAACATGATTGAAAAGATTCTTTGGTATCATGATGTATAAAAGATTTTTTCCCTTTAATTGTCATAATAGACACTTAATATGTAAAGGTTAACATCTTGGAAATTCAAATGTGAATTCAGAGTATCGCTTTATTCCTTTCCCTCTTCATCTCAACATGGTGGCATTGGACAAAATCAGTCTGTACATATTCTCTTAGATTTTTATTGCTGTGAAGAGACAATAGGACCATGTTAACTCTTATAAAAGAAAATATTTAATTTGGGACTGTCTTACAGTTTTAGAGATTTAGAGTCCATTATCATCATGCAGAAGCACACAGGGCATTGTGCAGGTAGACATGGTGCTGGAGGAGCTGAGAATTCTACATCTTGAGGCAAAGACAGCAGAAAGAGACTGTGTGCTACACTTGGCAGAGCTTCCGTATATACGACTTCCAAGTCTGCCTCCACAGTGCATACCTCTTCCAACAATGCCCTGCCTCCTAATCGTGCCACTCACTATAGCCAAGTGTCTTAGTCAGGGTTTCTGTTCCTACACAAATATCATGACCAAGAAGCAGTTGGGGAGGAAAGGGTTTATTCAGTTCACACTTTCCACATTGCTGTTGATCACCAAAGGATGTCAGGACTGGAACTCAAGCAGGTCAGGAAGCAGGAGCTGATGCAGAGGCCATGGAGGGAAGTTACTTACTGGCTTGCTTCCCCTGGCTTGCTCAGCCTGCTCTCTTATAGAACCCAAGACTACCAGCCTAGGGATGGTCCCACCCATAAGGGACTCTTCCCCCTTGATCACTAATTGAGAAAATGCCTTACAGCTGGAGCTCATGGGAGCACTTCCACAACTGAAGCTCCTTTGTCTGTGATAATTCCAGCCTGTGTCAAGTTGACACATAAAGCCAGCCAGTACAAATGATCCCTTGTCAACTTGACACACAAACATATCACTATTAATCATTAATCCTCAACTCTTTCTTTCTTTTTCTTTTTCTTTTTCTTTTTTTTTTTTTTTTTTTTTGGTTTTTTTTTTTTTTTTTTGGGTTTTTCGAGACAGGGTTTCTCTGTGTAGCTCTGGCTGTCCCGGAACTCACTTTGTAGACCAGGCTGGCCTCGAACTCAGAAATCCGCCTACCTCTGCCTCCTGAGTGCTGGGATTAAAGGTGTGTGCCACCAAGACTGGCAACCCCTACTTTCTTATTCATCTCCAAGATCTAAATAACTTTAAAAGTCTCACATACTAAATTTCAATCCCTTTAAAATATCCAAATCTCTTTTAAAATTCAAAGTCTCTTAACTGTGGGCTCCACTAAAATATTTTCTTCCATCAAGAGGGAGAAATATCAGGGTACAGTCACAATCAAAAGCCCAGAGATGGTCCCACCCACAAGGGACCCTTCCCTCTTGATCACTAATTGAGAAAATGCCCTACAGCTGGATCTCATGGGAGCACTTCCCCAACTTTCTCTGTGATAATTCCAGCCTGTGTCAAGTTGACACACAAAACCAGCCAGTACACCAAGCATTCAAAAACATGATTCTCCCTATTTGTATCACCACACCTAGCATAAATCTTTAGTCAGAACATGTGTCATCTCTAATGAGTAAGATGAATTCTGATGAGTTCTGTGTACTTACTGGGCTTCATTATGTTTGAACCAGGGGTTATTCATGCTACTGGAATATGACTACCCCTTTGACTTGGGAGTAACTTGTGTGCATGGACATGGTGCTGCATTATGAGTTGGTCAGACAAGAATTGAGATAGTGTGTTGATGGAGATAATTTCTGAGGAAGGTTCAAGAACTGAACATAGTTCTGTTTTTGTTGTTGTTGCTGCTGCTTTGTTTCGTTTATTTGTTTGTTTTGTTCTTGTTTTTGTTCTGCTTTGGTTTTTTTTTGGGGGGGCAAGTGTTGTTGTTTGTGGTGGTGGTGTTTTTAGAGACTTACAGGTTCTTATCTCCTGAATTCTTCAGAAGAAGCAGCCTATCTTCTTTAGTCTCCCATCTGTTGTGGTGAACTATCATCTACATAGTAATTGCTCAATGGTTACTTCTGAATGATGAAGCTAATTAAAACACCCATGTTATTGAAACTTCTACAGAATCTCAGCTGGTCTAAAAACCTCATGGAAGGATC